>NC_064639.1:383082353-383385383 GCF_023864345.2 Schistocerca serialis cubense
ACTTTTTAACCTTGTTTCGCGTGTCACAACCCTTATCAAAACATTTGACATATGTAGTGTTGTACGAGGTTGACTGAATCCAACCAAACGTGACGTAATAGCACCGGTTGCAGAATCGTGTGCGTCGCATTAGGTGTTGACTATCAAAATAACGACGGCGTAGTTTTTTCCAGACTTGGTGAGCTGAAGAAGGAGAGGAGTACTGTCAGTATAATGCTGCTAATGTCATTACTAGCAGCCCTCGTCATCCTGGTCATAGCACAGTGACACAGCTGAGCAGCGAACGGCGGGATGAAGAACTGACGCGCGTTGGTTCTGCTCAGTGACGGCGGCAGGTGCCGCGTCACGCCGTGTTGCGAATATTGTGCGCATCATCAGCAGTCGGTTAGAAGTCTGCCGACAATGCAGAGTCCTGTTATATTCCTCGCTGCTGCGGTTCCTTCATTAACGCCACGGTAAAATCTTCCTATCGGCTTCGTTGCCATTCAGATTTCATTGTGATCAAGGGAGTCCTTCATCAAGTATTTTTAGCGACCCAAAGATGATTTGCATTGACCGCGGCACAAGGTTTGAACAATGAAATATTTTATCATAGTAATGAAACACATGTCTTCATTTCTAGACACTGATTGATCGATTGTCACTAAGAATGCTGACTCAAGCTGTTATAATAGAAAATATCTTTATGAGCTCCTTTATTGCGTCCTTCTCACAAAGCCGGCCGTTGTGGCCGAGCGGCTGTAGGCGCTGCAGTCCGGACGCAAGCGGCTACTACCGTCTCAGGTTCGAATCCTCCTCGGGCATGAAAGGTTGTGATGTCCTTAGGTTAGTTAGGTTTAAGTAGTTCTAAGTCTAGGGGACTAATGACCTCAGATGTTAAGCCCCATGGTGCTTAGAGCCATTTGAACCCCTCTCACAACAGAAGAAACCACCTACAGTATCACTAGTCAGAGAACCTAACGCATTATATTTTACAGAAGTTTATTATCTTTTCCACTGACTAAATTTGAGGATTTGTCATCTAGAGATACAAATCAGTGACAGCGAGGCAGCTGCAGCAACTCAAGATACAAAAGTCAGCAGACGTATGAGTATAGACATGGGAGGAGAGTTGAAATCGTTCCTTAGGCACCGATCGAGGGCGTGAAGTGGTAAGACCCAGGATTCGTGTTCTGACAGACGGCGGTTCAAATCTTTGTCCAGCCACTCAGATTTAGGTTTACCGTGGTTTCCCCTAATCACTTAAGGTGAATACTAGGATAGTTTCTTTCAAAGTCCACGGCCGATTTTCTTCCGCATTCTTCCGCAATCCGAGTTTGTACTCCGTCTCCAGCGGCCTTGTTTCCTTCATTTCTGAGAGGAGATGCAAGGCTGGGTTCTCTTAAATGGCAAGAAGCACTTTGTCACATCCTGTATAGGTACGGCTCAAAATCAACGGTAAAGCTCAGGGATGGTGGAGAGAGGTAAATGTATAGATTTGAGGTGAAGGGCCCTGTTCCGGAAATGATCGAGTCGAAAGTTGAAAGCGAAAATCGTTCTTATATCTTTGACAGTTGAACACATGTACCGATACTGTCGTTATTAAGACCGTAGAAGAGGAAACTTTCACGGGTGGAAGTATCACCAAAATAAGAAAAAAATGTCTAGCAAACATTAGCTCTAAAATGAATACATTAAGAGCCAAGAGTACTTGTTCATCTCCGATAATGCGAAGCACACCTCTTCTCCTGCAAAGTCGCAGGTTTCCACATTGGAGATGTAGTATGGACGCAAACAAGAGAAAGAAGTTAGTTAAACATTGGCTCTAAAATGTATACTTTATGAGCTATGAACACATGTTTATATTCGCTACTGTGAAACGTATCACATATACTGAACAAGGGCTCATAGCTCTTCAAGTATGCAATTTATAGCCCATATTTAGTAAATTTTTTCTTGTTTTGGTCCGCACTACCACTTCGGAAAGCAATCTATCCTATAACCTTATCAACAACAGTACCTGTGCAGTTACTCAATAGTCAGAGGTGTCAAAACGATTTTCACTTACAACTTTCGACTCGGTCATTTCCGGAACAGACCTCTTACCGAAAATTGATAGATTTACCTTTTTCCATCACCCCCGATAGTTTGTAACAGCTCACGGAACCACAGTGTATAAGAGTGTAGTCTTTCTAAGACCGAGTCAGTTCCACTATTATTCATCTCTGTGTTTGACTGCTTAATGATGCGATAAAAGTACCGACGTTCTGTCTGCCGCTGGAGACAGTGACACAATTGTCAGTCTTCCTGCCAACCTCATCATGAACTTTTTTCTTCTAAGGAAAGCGATGTGACCACCAAAACGTCCGTCAGAACAAGCATACTGCTCCCCTATTCTTAGCCGTTTAGCTAGTTTCATGTTGTATGGGAGCCGGCCACGGTGGCCGAGCGGTTCTAGGCGCTCAGTCAGGAACCGCGCGACTGCTACGGTCGCAGGTTCGAATCCTGCCTCGGGCATGGATGTCTGTGATGTCCGTTGGTTAGTTAGGTTTAAGTAGGTCTAAGTTCTAGGGGACTGATGACCACAGATTTTAAGTGCCATAGTGCTCAGAGCCATTTGAACCATTTGTTGTTTGGGTCATTTATACAATTAATCAGAATAATGTGCAACGAGCCATTGAAGTTAAACATTCATATGTAAATGTTGTTGCATACTGACCACATATAACTAAAAAAAACATGATTTAGCAATTCCTACTCAACGGCTTTGCCACAGTGTAACAGCGGTTCAGGTCACCCCACCGAAGTTATGCACTGTTGGGTTTGCTTAACACTTAGATGGGTCATCGTCACGGCCTGCCGAGCGTTGTTGGCAAACAGCATGCACTCCGTTCTTAAGAGGCCAATTGAGAAGCTACTTTATTGCAAAGTAGCGGCTGTGGTCACGACAACTGACAACGGCCGGGAGAGCGGTGTGCTGACCACATGCCCCTCGCCAATGACGCCTATCTGCCGAGAATAACACGGTAGTCGGTCCGTACCGTTGGGCCTTACAAGGCCTGATCGGACGGAGAGCTAATGTTTTACACATTACAAAAATGCACTGCTGGAAAAAAAATTTAGAACAGCCTTTTATAGGATTCCAGTTCACTCAAGTTTTATTGTTGCAACAGTTCATATGGAGTAAATGAAATTATATTTACAGGTAAATAGCAAAAGCGGTTCTCAGGTATCTGGTATAGAACCCTACTGAAGCACCCATACTAATACGTGGTGTAGCCTTTGCGGGCGGCAGTGAAGGCGCTGACTCTGACATCCATTCGATCGTACAGATGGCGAATACCGTCCTGCGCAACGTTATGCCACGCCTTGTCGATCTGTTCAAGTAGTCTCGAAAGAGTTGTTGGTTAACGGGCCGCACAACTCACTTCTCATCCCACATGTGCTTGATTTAAGACAAGTCCTAAGATTGCGCTGGCCACGTGTTGCAGAGCATGTTGTATTTCGCTAGCAGCGGATGGGCTTGCATTACGCTGTTGGAAGGACACATTACCTTCCTGTTGCAAGAACGACAAAATAAAGGGTCTAACAACATTCTACACATACCGGGTGCTGGTTCGCGTCCCCTGCAGAAACACGAAAGGTGAACGAGCGTTTTTAGCTCGTCACATCCAAGGCCATAAGGTCTGGGATGCGGCCAGTGTGTCTTGGACGAATGCACTCTATGAGGCAGCACTCACCAGGACTACGTCGTACGCGCAAAAGACCATCACCTGCGTTCACGCAGAATGTGCTTTTGCCGCTGAAGACCACGGTGCGCCATTCTGTCTTCCACGTGATGCTCTGACGGCGCCAGCCGAGCCGTTCACGCCGATGCTGTGGCGTGAGTGGAAGACAGCCTAGAGCTGTGCGTCTCCACAGACCCATTGCTCATAACCGGTCCGCAACAGTAAGTGTTGACACGTCTGGGCTCACTCGCCCTCTTATTTGTGCTGTGCTAGCTGTACGATCTGCCACTGCAGCCCTTACAGTACGACGATACTGGCGGGCATCTGTGCTTTCCGGACATTCAGAACCTCGTCTGCAGGTGAGAGAATGTTTACTTGCCCACTGATGCCAGCGTCGCTGCACAACTGACGTAATACGTTCCACTTGTGCGGCAATTCTTCGTAGTGACCAACCCGCCACAATTTCACCCCTTTCAGCCTCGCACCGATGGCAGTACAAAGCACGTGTCCGCCCCTGCGGCATGGTTGCTGCTTGCTTCATACGTTTGCACAACACCAAGACAAATGGCTGTGAGCATTCCGTATTAAAGAATTGGGACAGATGTCGCTCTGGTAGCTGTGCGACTACACTATTTGTTGGTGGACGACTTTGAAACCATTATCAGTACACCATCTATCCCCAGGTGGCATATGCCGTCATCGGATCAAAATCGACGTCGTCTTTCCAGGTGTACTAATCGTTCTTTTTCGGTAATGTAGAAATTCCTCTGCAGAAGAGAAGACGTCATCAATGCGAAGGGTACGTTGGTCAGTGTTGGAGCCGAAGACCCAGTCAAACGCCTGTATTAGCTACGTACTTAAATCGATATGGCGTCTATTCTTTCGGTTCAAATGGCTCTGAGCACTATGGGACTTAACATCTGAGGTCATCAGTACTCTAGAACTTAGAACTACTTAAACCTAACTAACCTAAGGACATCACACACATCCATGCCTGAGGCAGGATTCAAACCTGTGAACGTAGTCTGTTCTTTCGGACATGTACGAAAGAACAGGCACCATATTGATATAAGTATATAGATCTGGCAATACCGGCCATGACCTTCTTCTTCTGTGCGGATGCACACATATTCCCCTCTTACGGGACTTGGTAAGAATGTCTTCTACGAGTAATGACTGTGTTGGGGTGGGACGCTACGAACGTAATGAGTGGACATACAAGGTGAGAGTGTGGGTCTCGCGGGAGGCATGCGCGAGATCGTCCCTGCAGTCGCACTATCTTCTGTGCCCTAGGTGGCTCAGATGGATAGAGCGTCTGCCATGTAAGCAAGAGATCACGGGTTCGGGTTCCGGTCGGGGCACACATTTTCACCTGTCCCCGTTGATATACACTCCTGGAAATGGAAAAAAGAACACATTGACACCGGTGTGTCAGACCCACCATACTTGCTCCGGACACTGCGAGAGGGCTGTACAAGCAATGATCACACGCACGGCACAGCGGACACACCACGAACCGCGGTGTTGGCCGTCGAATGGCGCTAGCTGCGCAGCATTTGTGCACCGCCGCCGTCAGTGTCAGCCAGTTTGCCGTGGCATACGGAGCTCCATCGCAGTCTTTAACACTGGTAGCATGCCGCGACAGCGTGGACGTGAACCGTATGTGCAGTTGACGGACTTTGAGCGAGGGCGTATAGTGGGCATGCGGGAGGCCGGGTGGACGTACCGCCGAATTGCTCAACACGTGGGGCGTGAGGTCTCCACAGTACATCGATGTTCATCGATGTTGTCGCCAGTGGTCGGCGGAAGGTGCACGTGCCCGTCGACCTGGGACCGGACCGCAGCGACGCACGGATGCACGCCAAGACCGTAGGATCCTACGCAGTGCCGTAGGGGACCGCACCGCCACTTCCCAGCAAATTAGGGACACTGTTGCTCCTGGGGTATCGGCGAGGACCATTCGCAACCGTCTCCATGAAGCTGGGCTACGGTCCCGCACACCGTTAGGCCGTCTTCCGCTCACGCCCCAACATCGTGCAGCCCGCCTCCAGTGGTGTCGCGACAGGCGTGAATGGAGGGACGAATGGAGACGTGTCGTCTTCAGCGATGAGAGTCGCTTCTGCCTTGGTGCCAATGATGGTCGTATGCGTGTTTGGCGCCGTGCAGGTGAGCGCCACAATCAGGACTGCATACGACCGAGGCACACAGGGCCAACACCCGGCATCATGGTGTGGGGAGCGATCTCCTACACTGGCCGTAGACCACTGGTGATCGTCGAGGGGACACTGAATAGTGCACGGTACATCCAAACCGTCATCGAACGCATCGTTCTACCATTCCTAGACCGGCAAGGGAACTTGCTGTTCCAACAGGACAATGCACGTCCGCATGTATCCCGTGCCACCCAACGTGCTCTAGAAGGTGTAAGTCAACTACCCTGGCCAGCAAGATCTCCGGATCTGTCCCCCATTGAGCATGTTTGGGACTGGATGAAGCGTCGTCTCACGCGGTCTGCACGTCCAGCACGAACGCTGGTCCAACTGAGGCGCTAGGTGGAAATGGCATGGCAAGCCGTTCCACAGGACTACATCCAGCATCTCTACGATCGTCTCCATGGGAGAATAGCAGCCTGCATTGCTGCGAAAGGTGGATATACACTGTACTAGTGCCGACATTGTGCATGCTCTGTTGCCTGTGTCTATGTGCCTGTGGTTCTGTCAGTGTGATCATGTGATGTATCTGACCCCAGGAATGTGTCAATAAAGTTTCCCCTTCCTGGGACAATGAATTCACGGCGTTCTTATTTCAATTTCCAGGAGTGTATATCAACGCCCGTCAGCAGCTGAAGGTATTAATATAATCCTAATTTGTATTAGCTACGGTGCACATTCCCTTGTGGCACAGTCAGGTAAAGACGCCTCTTGACCCTGGCTGGCGGTGTACGAGCGGCGGCATCAGCCCGGAATGCTGTGTCGGCGCCCGACGATGCTGACGGAAGACCCGTAGACAGCCGGCGGCCTACAAGGCTAGGCTGTGACGGCAGCGGCGCCCTGCTGCTCTCAGCGATGGCGGGAGCCTCTTTGGGCAGTCCCCTAAGGCCCGGACGCGTTCAATGCTGTGGGGCGTGGAGACTGCTCTGTTCCGGATTCGACCTGCTGCCCCTGGGGGTGAGACGGATGGCGGCTGGCGTTGTGGCACAGCGTCCCACTTGGAACTCGGTGCTGGCGGCAAGGCGACTGCGGCAGGCAGGCGCCGCTGGGCCGCTAAGTCCCACCAGAAATAGCGCTGAAGCCTGCAGGTGCAGCCCAGACTCGAACCCATAGCTGCTGGTGGCGACGGTAAGTCCTCCCGTGACGTGGCGCGGCGAGGCCCCCGGCGCTGTGGTGTTGCTGCACAACTCTGTGGCGATACCGAGAAGACGATTGGATGACGAGTTAGTGGCGAATCTCCCTGCCCCAAAACAAAGCACTATTACTACCTCTCTCTAGCACATTTGTTTCCCTAAAACTAGCGGCTAGTCACGTAGTTCATAGCAGAGACCAGCCATAGTGTAGTGACATCGCATCGCCCACTGTGGTGGACACTGAAGTACTGTGCTGCTTTCTGCTGAGGTCGGCTACCTTCGCTATGCAGTCCGCTTGCCTGCCTGTTACACTGTCCCACATGTCACCACACACGTGGCTTCCAGGCAATGACAGCTAATGCAGTTCTTCTTATGTCTAGTTTATTTCTTCTTACCGATTTTTCGCTAGAACTTTGACCGTGACGTTACGAAGGAGAAACTGTTACAATTTATTTTCTGAATTAACTTTGCTGTTCGCCAGATATTTTATATTATTTAGTAGGTGTTCCAAAATTTTGGTGAGAGCGTTCTGCTCCCCTATTTTCCCTGAAGACAATCTTAATGTGGAGTAATAAATACCACTTTTTCTTCTGGTATCGTAATTATGTGCATCCAGTTTTATTTGAACTACAGTGGATTGTTTACAACCAAATGCACCATGGAATAAAAAAAAAATGCTGTGAGCACTATGGGACTTAACAGCGGAGGTCATCAGTCCGCTAGAACTACTTAAACCTAACTAACCCAAGGAGATCACACACATCCATGCCTGAGGCAGGATTCGAACCTGCGACCGTAGCAGTCGGTTCCGGACTTAAGCGCCTAGAACCAAGGAATAAATATACGGTGAAGCAATAGCAACAACGCCCAACTCTTTAAACAGTTGCCAACAAGATGATTGTGGGTGTGTACTACATGTTATTCGTAGTGCAAGTTTTTGAACAATGAAGACTGTTACGCCCCAGAATAATATTCAGGGCAGATATTTTAAAGTGTTTAAAGTTCTTCTTCGCTGACAAAGTCAGACTCAGAGCAGGATGGATCAACAGTCTGGCAGAATTCCAGTGAGAGAGAGGAATGCTGTTGGAGAAATGACAAACATGGAAGCTACTGTAACACCCGGACGGGCTGAACACTCGAACAGCAACGTAACAAAATGACATCATGGCGACAAAAGGATATCGTCATAATAATGACTGCACAAAGTGCCACAAGAAAGCCCAGATCGAACGCAACAATAAATATTCCGTTACTGACACAACAGAAACGAGTTATGACATCCTGAAACTATCAACAGCGCTGACGAACTCCAAAAACTAGGGCACGTTCGGGCACCCCTGTAGAAGCATAACGTCATCTGCATAGCCTGATTAGTAAATATATCCTGACATCCACAGCTTAGTTCTCAGTTGTGGTTTAGTGTTGGAGCTCACTCGAATCGCGGTGAATCTATGGTAGTCCATCGACCGCCTACTGAGATGACTACGTTCTACGATGCCAACGTCCATTAGATGGACGCTGCTTCCAAGAGTTGCTTCTGCCTCGTCCTCACTCCCTTGACGATCTGATCAACCACCATCAGTCTAGGGAGTGCGGTAATTGCTGACCCCCGACTCGCAGCTACGAGTACACTCTAGCGTAGCGGGTCGGACCCTCGCAGATAGGGCATGACGTAGTTCCACGACTAGGGCTACCTCGTGCAGAACTGTTGGCCCCCTTATCAGGGCGTCATTTACGACGTCAAACGAGAGAGC
Source organism: Schistocerca serialis cubense (assembly GCF_023864345.2). NCBI lineage: Eukaryota > Metazoa > Arthropoda > Insecta > Orthoptera > Acrididae > Schistocerca > Schistocerca serialis. Next base: position 383,091,158 of record NC_064639.1, read on the forward strand.
CCTAGTAACTCGCTGGCGATGCTGCCAGCCGCCGAGGCAGCACGGGTAGCACTAACTGCGACTAACTGGTAAACACTCTCATAACCTGAGCTTGACTCTCTGCCATGTTTTCCCCAATGTATAGGATGGCTATACTTGTTTACATACGAGTCATGATGTGAATGGAGATTTCTAATTAAATATTTTGAAGAATTCGTCGTAATGTAACACCCCACTCGTCACTTATCTGCTTTTGGCGTGTGTTCACCCCAGGTAATTGACTAACAGATGAACAGAGAGTGCAAAACTGCCGCAATATCGGATAACATGCCTTACAGGAGATATCGACGTCGTCGTCGCACAACAGTGTACAAAAATATAGAAAACATCGAACTAACAACAACATCAGGTGACAAGAAAGTAATAAGGCCCTGTGACTCCCGATTGAACTGCGGTGGCAGTGTTCACATTAACTGACTCAGAATTGATCCCTTTAAATTAAAAAGGGGTGCACATTGATGTTATATTCATCTATTGAACACAAGATGCAAATGTTGAACATAAAATTAATTAAGAAAGTGACTTGGGATTTCAACTACTTTATTGAAAACAGATGCAGTCGATTAGCACAAATTTGGTTTAATTCACGACCTTCAATCATCACATTACATGACTCTCCTAACAGGCAGTGGTAATAAATTGCGTTTGCGTGGAGTAAAGCGCGATAAATCAAAAGTAATTCCTATCGACTGATCCAGGCGTAATGTGAAGTGCGAGAAGAACTCTGCAATACACGGCCCATGAAACTCTTGTGGAAACTTTGCTGACGTGATCCAACAAATTAATCAGTGGCCTAACTCAAGCCGGAGCGGGCGCAATATCACCGAATTCAGCGTGGCGGAGCAGCGTCGTGCGGACGTCGGCGGACCTCATGGTGCTGCAATGCTACACTCATCTATTCACTCCTAGCTATCTTGCTCAGTGCATAGCTGAACGAAAACTTTCTATCTCCAAGCTCAATCGTTCCATTTGCTAAGTCCTAAACTGCAGAGATGCTCACTCTCTCTCAGGCAAGCTGAGTAAAGAACACCACGTCCGCACTCTAGGCATGCTGGGAATGGAAGACCTCTACGAAGACTTCTGCCAGTCCACTCTTCACCTCGGTTTTCCCTCCAGCAAAATCACTTACGCCAATTGCAGAGCAAGTCACGTTAATTATGCGTCGCTTCCCAGCGCCGACCAATGCCTGCTGTGGGAGGTGAACAGATTCCCACAAAATTTCCCTTCCTCTCAACATCTGCTATTTAACTCCTTCCAGGCCACCCATCAAGATTATCATCTGCACAAAACACCAATTTTTCCGGAATTCTGACTCCCAGGAGAGTACTTCAAATTCCTTGGTCCTATGTTCCCATCGGAGGCCGGCGTATTTCATTCTGTCGCTCTTCACCTGATTTACTTCAGACTCTGCAGACCATGAATTCAGCGTGAAGTTGCTATAGTCACGAACACCTATATTTTTTGGCCTGTATTGACCGCTCCACCGTAGATTGGCGCAGCATTCTCGCATGTTTCACTGGAAACGGGATGACGGACATTTATCAACAGGCATACAAGTTCTCCATCTGCTTCCCGGTACACCAGCATGGTGTCAACCACCCCCCTCACTGTCACTCAACTTAAGGCAGCTGGAGGCCGCGCCCTGTTACTGCTTTCTCAGAGTTTGAACCGTCCTAAGCTGCCTATTGTCGCTTCCCTTCGGCACTCCCCTGCTCGGCCACAGTCAACTCTGAATTCTTCCTTGGGATAAACCAGCCTCCAGTAAATCAACACGTTTCCACAAAGTTTTCATGTCACGTGAATTACTTTAAAACCATCACCCAACAATAATTATTCCAATACGTTCATACTATACCTTCTACAAGATGCATTGTGCCTTGTCAGTCATTTTTGTTCAACCCTACTGTTCACTCAACATGAGTTTGGTGACCTTTAATGACTTCATGTAAGGGGCATAGTTCTTGCCATCTTACAGTAAATGTGAGTGGCTGGTAAGCTGTGAAGTGCACAAATGGTTTTTGCTTGTTTATGAATCCAATTGTATGGATCGCGTTTCTTCCCCCAGTCGAAAACTGTACTGAAGCAGTTTGTCTCAAAATTTTTCGATTCCTGAGATACTTTCGCAGATGGCAAACTGGCCAGGAAAATTTTGGTGTATTTATACGTCGTTATTATAAAAATACATCCACGAACTGAGCAACTTTTAACCCCATTTCTTATATGATTAGGATTTTTTTATAGCGGATTGGTCATTGTGAGGTATCCTGCACAAGTAACATAACCTTCAAAGAATAAAGCTCAACAAGCAACAAACCTGTCATGAAGTACACCAAATGAATACTCGTTAAATGATAAATGAAATTACTAGTAAAAGTTCGTTTCACTGTTACATGAAACTATACTTTTCCTCCCTCTCTACAATAAAATTCCGCATTTCTTGAAGTACCTTCTAATGATCAAAAAACAATTTTACAGTACAGGCAAAAACTAATAAATAGGCACAGGTTGTCACCGCAAAAATCCGAATTTGAAACCACTGGTACCGAATTCTTAACTCATTACATTTATATTCATGAACTACCACGCAAGTTCCGAGCCTACGCTTTATATAGCCGTGTATTATTACATTTCAGTTTTTCTGTAGTGTGAAACAGGCGTTCTAAAGATCTCTATACACAGTGATTACTGCTCAGTGCACTCCATACATGCAATATCAAATATTTTATAGGAAATATTTTAAAAAATTTCACGAAAAGGTTAACCACCCACAAGGCAAAAATTGCCGATCCTTGGAATAGGGGGAAACATGGCAGACAATTCAGCCTATTATAGCTCTATAGCTCTATTGCTGGCTGTAACTTGCACCTCCCTGCTCCTTCGCCAGCGGTGTGGAAGCCGAGACGGCGAGACACACTGGTGTGAGTGCATACCAACGTGCCCGGCACCATTCCACCCACTGCATTGCTGGTAGCCGCAAAGGAAGACAGCTCTGTACCTCTGATTAATAAGTGAGTATCCTGGTAACAATTACTCATTAGCGCCTTCAGGCGCTCGACATTCTGCACGACGCTATCCTGACTTTAGAAGATACAGTCTCGGCTTTTCCTAAAGGTGATTAACCCCAGAAGATTATTCCTCATGATACTACTGAATGAAAGTACGCAGAATGTATTAACTTACTGTTTTGCTTCTAAAAATATGCAATAAATCAGAATGGAAATGCTGCTGAACTAAGTTGTTTTAGGAGTTCCAAAAAGTGTGTTACCCAGTTTAAATTCTCATCCATGAGGACACCTAAAAATTTCCACCCTAGTTAAGATTTCCTCATATGTGATACGCTTATCTTTGATTTAGCACCTCTAAATGTGCAGAACTGAATATTTTGTGTCCTTTTGAAATTGCAATTGAGACCATTCGCAAAAAACCACTCAATAATACTTTTAAAAATATTGTTTACCATATCTTCTGTTGCTGTGCTTACGTTTGCACTGATTGCAGTATTAGTGTTACCTGCAAAAAGAAGTAGTTCTGCTGGTTTCGTATTAGATAGGAAGTCGTTTACAAGTAAGAGAAACAATAGTGGACCTGAGACTAAGCCTTGTGGAACCCCATAAGTGGCTTCGTCTCAATGAGAAGAATCTCCCTTGTTTACACTGATTGAATTGTTTACAACTTTCGATTTTCTTTTGGGTAGATATGCCATTATCCATTGGTTAGTTACACCATGAATTTCACAAAACCTCAGTACACCTAGGAGAACGTCGCGATTCATACCGTTATATGCCATTGATAAGTCACAGAAAATACAAACATGTGCTGTTTTGTTATTTAATACTTATAAAATTTTGTTAGTGAACTTGGAAGTGGCATTCTTGGTTGAGCGGCTGGAATCCAGGCTGTAATTTACTGAGGATATCATTGCTTCTCGGGTTGGATACTATTCTAGATCACATCAACTTCCCAAAAATTATGGAAATGATGCCAGTAGTGTAACGGATCAGTGGTTATTGACATCTCTCCTGCCACCTTTCTTGCAAAGAGGTTTAACAGTGACCTATTGTAACACTTCTGGGTGAAGCTAGAGTGGAAAAGTAAAATTGAAATGGATGTATATTAGTGTCGAATCTACAGCACTCATGATTGCTTGCCTGATTGGTGACACTCCTGGCGACAGTACGACGCATGTGTGTGATGCAAGTCTCAGTTCGGAAGTGAAACATAAAGCATAACTGAGGGAATATATGGAGCGAGTCATTCGAAACTCGGTACGCTGTATACGTGGAGTCACATTTATCTTGACCTCCCCTAACAAGTTTTTCTCCAGAAGCAAAATAAAAGGAAAACGTCACGGAAATGTTGTTTAGCTATCAGGTGGACATTAACCAGCCTGACTGCGTTTCTTGTAACTTCGTTCATTACGAAGATATGAACAGCGGTACGTCTTATTTAAATAGTACCCTGTATTTTTAATTCGGTGATTACCTCCTCAAGAGCTGTTACCATTCCCGTGAACACGACATTATGAACAACGCGGCGCACCACTGAATCTCCTCTGCTATCACACAAAGCAGGTACCCGGGGTAATACAGCTCGTCCACCTGCTGGAACTGACAGTAAATAAGCAGAAACACTAGGAAAACGTATGCTGGTCATTACTATTCTGATAATTTACGTTCACCAAAGTTAAGTATCATCTGTAGCTTCTCTTCTTTGGTGTGCATTGCAGTCATACAAATATTGAACTGAGGGCGATTGACTGTATGACCAGTGACAGCTTCATGGCAATGAATTTTTTTTCTGTCTACAATGTGTGGGCAAATGAACCATCGCAATATTGGTCATATAAAAACGCACACTGGCTGAGAGAAGGTCTGTCAAAGTACTGTGCGGTCTTTTCAAGAATATCATAACTGTTTTGTTGATGGGACTCCAAATGATGACAGGTATCTACAGTTGACTAGAGCAGTTCATGTAAGACACCCCAGTGAACGTAAGGCAGTTGATGCTGTACCATTATGATGGAAGTCCCACTCATTTTTCTTAACAGAACAGCTGGATTTAGTTGGATAGGCCATTCGGGAAAAAAATAGTCTACTCATTCAACAGGCTTTATGCATGTAGAGTTTCGTCTATGAGTAAATTTAAAGGAAGAGTTCTGCAAGACGTTAGACGGCTCCCGAAGACATTAAATGCTGTATCACACGGGCCTGTGCTGCGACAAATGCAGATGATGCTCATCGTGCATAATACAGATAGCTTCATGACGTGCATCAGTGCCTAAGGTTAGCAGTATTCAGAGTTGCTATGATTCTTCTAATAATAAACACACGTTGTTCCCGAATTATGCGTCTGCTTACCTTTGGGACAGAAAGAGAGGCTCTTCTCTTGTCAGCAAGGCAGTGGCTTATGGTGCTGTTATCTTGCTTAGTATTTGACCAAATTGCACTCATGGGTATGTCGCTGCAGAACTCTCGAAAGGCTTTCTTCCGCTGACGCAATAAAAAATATAGGAAGTATCAATAACTCGATTTCGGACACTAGTTTTTTGTTTTGTTACATCAAATGGTGCATTTCGGATTTGTGGGTCCATCATTAGATGGAAATCTTTTTAGTATATCATTTACTTCTGCTCTTGAGTGAGGTGGCGCAAAGTGTGTGTTCCTGTTGTGAGAATCTCAGATGTTAACTTCCGAAATTTGGGAATGAAATAACAGAAGGCATCATGAGAGACAGCGAAAAACTTATCGAAAAAATAAAGGACTAACATTTTTAAAATTTTAATGTCAGCAGATATTGATTTGAGCAGTCTGTTATGGAAGGGTACCGTACTACCCGGCATAGAAAAGAATTTCCTCATTGGGTACAGTAACACCCGTTTTATAACAACATACTTCGTTGTTCTTGTCAGAACAGCGGTTTTATGGTAACACAATTTTATTCAATACACAGAAACCGGATACTGATGTGGAGAAGAAGGATAATTTGTATTTTTAATTATTCATATGTGCACTTCCTTCAAATATAGATCCCTATATGCAGTTTTGTGATGTTTGAGAAACTAGTGAATGGTTTGTTGTCTGCTGACCACAGCTAGTGGATGCAGATCTGTAATTATCTTTGAGACAGTCCTCTGGTCACCTTTGGCAGAACCAAAGAAAGGAAGTATTCCAGAGCACTAGAGGGCCTGGTGTGTGGCTGACCAATACGGTAACAGGATCCTCCCCCTCTTCTGAGGAAGCGTGGAATGACAATGTTCCGACGCTCTCTCGCTGGTTTCTGAAGGTGAAACACCTATTTTCAGTGTTCTCCGTAAAACTAAAGAATATGGGAATGGTATGCGTGTGGAATATTTAAGAGTAGCTAGAAATAATGATTTCCCTTTTCAGAAAATCGCCGAGAACAAAACTTTTTGGTGGGAGATTCATGTAAAGGTGGGCAGGTAAAACTCATGATGGGGAACTTAAGGTTCCTTGATAGTGACCAACGGTCACAATGTAACCACGCCTGTGGTTACATTGTGCGTGTGGTAATTTTAAGCTGAGATACTTGCGTGTGTAAATTTAAGCTGAGAATATTTAAGAACTACGTGAGCAGAATTTGTATTAGGAACAAGCACTTTCACATGGTGAGTACTGACTTTGTCTCCATCTGACCAAGAGACAATGGAAAAGAGAAGTGCTTGTGCAAACTTTCAGTTGAGGGTCAGTGTGTGAGATAATTAAGTAATCATGATGCCAAAATTACAGTTACTAATTACACTCGTGTGAAGCAAGTTAGAAATTTTGATATTCTGAGAGAGAAAAAGGTGAGTTAGCCATGTGCCCAGCAACATAATGAGGGTTACATTGCAGTGGGAGATGAGCATAAACCCTCCAGAGTATGTGGTAGGTCCGTAGGAAAGGTTACGTGTGATACGTGTGTGTAATTTGAATGTGGTGACTTAGTTACAAGTACTGTACCAAAAAGCAAGAATTTTCTTTCAATAGCCTAACCGCTATTAAATTCTCTAGGTTATTAATGAATTAGCTTACGAGAATGAGAGAGGAGAGAAGTAGCGGAAATCCGTACCGATCCAGAAAGTGCACTATAGTAATAAGAAAAAATATTAAGAGGCCACAGGATATTGAAATGTGCGCGTAATATCATGCCCACTGGGCAGAGAATTCCTTCTTTTCTTTTATGTTTAAATGTGTTGGAGGAAATTTTGAATCATTGCGGTGGCAGAATGTCAGAAAACAAAAGAGGAGATATGAAACAAAATGGTAGTCATGATCACTCAGAAGAGGGTAGCTATTTTGTTCAGACATTTTTTGCCATAAGCTCCCTATTACTAGAATAGCCAAGCTCTGATTAAAATGAATGCAATAGAGTAGGAATGTGGTCTTGCGAAGGTGGAGTGAGTCCATTGGAAATTTTTACAGACAGTGCCAAATTTAAAATTTATTAGTCAGATGCGTTTAATTCCGTTGCGTCGAGATAAATAAACAGAAATGGTTCAAATGGCTCTGAGCACTATGGGACTTAACTACTGAGGTCATCAGTCCCCTAGAACTTAGAACTACTTAAACCTAACTAACCTAAGGACATCACACACGTCCATGCCCGAGGCAGGATTCGAACCTGCGACCGTTGCGGTCACGCGGTTCCAAACTGAAGCGCTTAGAACCGCACGGCCACACTGGCCGGCCAAATAAACAGAAACAAATTATAGCAAAACAGTTGGGTGATAAGGCTTTTCTATCAATGTACAGTAGCAGTGGCTACGATATGTCGTATCAACATTTGCGATACGCAAATATTAAAAGCTCTCGCTTGGCAGGCCACACATCTGGTAGGCCTGACTGCTAGATGCAACAGGTGGGACACTTGCGACCGGAAAAGATAACGGTAGTAACCTCTAAGTTATTGCACATCACGTCACTCGAAGCTCAATCTCGTTTCTACATTTCAAGACACTTCACAGATGCCGCTTGATATGAAATGGCCAAAGCTGTACTTACTTATATAGTGCAAGATATCAGACTTTTAAATAAACTGACATACCGTTATGTAAGGATCTAATTTTAAAGTAAGTCTTAAAAATTACCAAACTAGGTTCACCGGACCAAAAATTATACACTCCAGTATGCACTTACATATGAGTTGTGAAGCTTTACAGATGGCGCAGCGATCAAGTCACGTGCTCAACTTCTTGCGCACTGTCTCTTCGTGTGTATAAGGCAGTAGTAATCAGAGTGACATTTACGTTTCAATCGGACGTTTTACAACATCTCGATTGGCATGCAGTATCACCTGACTTGAATTTCATAGAAAATATGTGGGACATGTAAGGATGTGACAGAGCAGCAAGAAAGGGTAATCGTATTTGGCTGTGCCCGTGTCCATACGGTGTGTGAAGTTGCAGGATTTTTTTGTTGTTTCGCGGCGGACTGTTCAAATTGTCTATAAGCAGTGGTCTAACACGCGCAGCCACGAAACACGAACTCCGAACTGTGGTCGGAAAAAATCCTGACTGAGAGGGATCGGAGACTGGTTTGTGAATCAGAAACGCTTCCAAGTCTGACAGGAATTGCGCAGGTGCATGGAGTCGGTCTCCTAGCAAGAGTCCATTGCTCACACAAGCACATTAAGCTACACGTCTTCAGTAGGTTATAAATGGTTCTAGGCGCTCAGTCAGGAACCGCGCGACTGCTACGGTCGCAGGTTCGAATCCTGCCTCGGGCATGGATGTGTGTTATGTCCTTAGGTTAGTTAGGTTTAAGTAGTTCTAAGTTCTAGGGGACTTACGACCACAGATGTTGAGTCCCATAGTGCTCAGAGCCAGGTTATAAATCATTTAACGGGGACAGTGGCTGATTGGCGGAACGTACTGTAGTCTGACGAATCACGTTTTTGCCTATATGCGAATGACGACACGTCGTCGAATGCATCAAAAGCCAATTGAAGCATTTCATACTGAATGTGTGTAAGGTCTAGTTCAGTTCAGACGCAGGTGTGATATTTTGGGGGCACTTCTCTTCTCATTAACATGAACATCATTTAAACATTCTGAACGATCAGATTTTTGCCTTTCAGTGAACATTTGCGTGATGAGTGTGCTACTTGTACACCAATTTTTCAAGACGACGACTGCAGCGGATTTGCCGGCTGATCTGCAGTCTATTTTATGCAATACTCAAATGAATGTGGTTCAGGTTTTAAAGTTCTGTGAATTGTCCCACATTTTTAACAATATTTTGGGGAGACATTTTTAATGTGTCAACTGGGTGGCTGGCTCACCCCAATTTTTTCGTAAGTGGTCAGCCAGTCTCATTTCCCTGTGTTGCTCTTTTAGCTCCTTTGTGTTCTTTTTGCCCTCTGTTTTAATTTCTTGATTAGATATCTTGCCTCCACATTGGTTTTAATGCAGGGGAGAGTGCCTGTGCCAAGTCATTGTGTGGTCGTTTCGTGTGCATGCGTGTACGACAGTTTTCGTTCTTATCCACATCCGTTTGTTTTCATCGATGTCAGGGCGCTGATAAACTCGCCGCTGGGCGCCCATAAGTTCCCAAACCACACACACAGCAGACCTCATGGTACTGGAAGAATATGTGACTGGTTTTCTGAACACTCCCCCAGCCTACAACATCTCGATTGGCATGCAGTATCACCTGACTTGAATTTCATAGAAAATATGTGGGACATGTTGGAACAGCGGGTATAACGCCGACATAAGCATCCCCGCTATTTGGGGAAACTACGGGATCAAATCCCCAGCGAGTGGCTTAACCTGGATATGACACACCTGTACACCCTTATGGGCTCACTTCGTAACCGAATTCAGGCGGTTGTTAAGTCCATGGACGCAATTACACGGTGTTAAATGATGCTTACAATGATCTCTCCAGGAGAGACTAATTTATTTCCTGTGAGGTTAACTATGTGTAGGAAATCTGTCTGTTCGTTCAACAATTATTCAGTCTTTGCGATTTTAAGGACGTATAGTTCCAGTTGTTCTGACAAATCTGGGGTCTTACCACTGGCCTCATTGTGTACTTGTACCAAAGTGTTTTCTATCCCGTTGATAACTTGTTTGGTTTCCAGCACATGTTGTGCAATGTCTAATTTTTCAACATGATTATGTTCGAGGATATATGTGTGTTTTTGGAAATAAGTTTTGAAACGCCTGCATGTTTTCCCTGCGTAGAAGCTAGAGAAACTGTGTCATGGTACTACGTTGTTGAATTATGGGAATTCTGCTTTTTGGTGGTTTCTGATGGGAGTCGTAACTTATATTTGTGGACAATGCAGTTGCTATAATGTTTTTATGAAATACGGCCTAGGTAGAAAATATTAGCAAATATTTTCTCCCATTTCTTAGGTGTCTGTATCATTTATTGTTTTGGCAGTGTAGCTTATCGTTTGCAGCAGTTTTTATTTTTGAGTCATCAGTCGTCTAACTGGTTTGTTGCGGCACGTCACTAAATCCTCTCCTGTGCCAACAGTTTGCTCTCAGAGTAGCACTTTGAACTTGCATCCTCAATTACTCGTATCTGCTGGATGTATTCCACTCTGTGTCTTCCTCTACAGTTTTTACAGTCTACAGCTCCCTCCAGTACACCATGCAAGCTATTCCCTGATGTCTTAATAGATGTCTTATCATCCTATTCCGTCTTCTTGGCAGTGTTCCCTTTCCTCGTCGATTCTGCGGAATACCCCCTCCTCCCTTAAATGTTTTTCACCATTACTCTGCAGCACCACGTCTCAAATGCTTCGACTCTCTTCTGTTCCGTGTTTCCCTGTCTTAAACCCTTATTAATTCGAGCACTCCGTTCTTGGTCTTAAACTATTACTGTTCGCTCATGGTTCTTCCAATTATTTTATACACTGATGAGCCAAAACACTATCACGATCTACTTAATAGCTTGTATGTCTGCATATGGAACAAAAATCACTGATTTTGCGTGTCATGGATCCGACATGTTGTTGGCTGTGGAGATATCTGGCATTAAATGTCTATGTACAGATCATGTAAGGCGCGTAAATAACGGGCACTTGATTTGCGTACGCGATGATGGCGCGCAACAGTGATGCAGATGAGTTCCATAGAATCTGCCTCAGTCACCGAGACATCAATGTAAGTTCACTATAATACTCCTCAAACCACTGCAACACTGTTCTGGCTCGAAGACACGGCAATTATATTGCTGAAAGATGACTTCGCCGTCGGGGAAGACACAAAGTATGAAGAGATGCAGGTGGTTCCCAACTGTTAGTGTGTCTCCGATTACTAACACAGATTCCTTGCAAGCGCAGGAGAATATCCCCCACAGCATTATATTGCTCCCATCAGCCGACGTCCGTTGCGCCTGCACGTTTCAAGCTACCTCGATGATCTGGTGTAGCAAAAACTGATTGACGGTCGAATCCTAATGGTTCTGTGCTCACTGCAATCGTCATTGTTGACAATTTCGTTGGGTTTCCAGGTGAATACGTAAGGGATGCCTGCTCTGGAGCTCTATGCTCAACAAAGGACGATGAACCGTGCGTTCCGAAACAATTGTGGGTGCATCAAGACCGTGCTCTTTCAGCAGAGATGCCACAGATCTCTATCTATCCTGCTTTAAGAGGAGACAGGCCTTCTAACCTCACGTTCTATGACGAGTCGTTGATGTCCAACTATTTAGTGCCTAGTGGTAGTTTCACTGTCCTACCTCTTTTCGTAGATGCTCACGACAGTAGCACGTGAGCATTCGACCATCTTCGCCGTTTTCGGGACACTCGTTCACAGGATCTGCGTAATATTAGTTTGCTCTTTGCAAAGGTCAATGGATTTCCACATGTCTTCACTAGGGTGATTTCCTGTCCGTGTGTGGTCCTCTTAGGTACTTTTATTCCCACGCCATCAGATGCAATCCAGCGTCGCGGTGGGCAATGGTCATAATGGTTTTTGGCTGTCCAGTGTCTTTCCCTATAACTTGCCCCTATTTTACCAATAATACTTTTCACTTTTGTCCAAGACTGCTCTCCTTCTTCGGAGTTAAGTGAGTGTGCTCTGTGTAGCATAACCCTAAAAGTTGCAAATTAGTGTATGATGGGATGGCGTAATGAGTTGTCTATCTACATCTACATTTATACTCCGCAAGCCACCCAACAGTGTGTGGCGGAGGGCACTTTACGTGCCACTGTCATTACCTCCCTTTCCTGTTCCAGTCGCGTATGGTTCGCGGGAAGAACGACTGTCTGAAAGCCTCCGTGCGCGCTCTAATCTCTCTAATTTTACATTCGTGATCTCCTCGGGAGGTATAAGTAGGGGGAAGCAATATATTCGATACCTCATCCAGAAACGCACCCTCTCGAAACCTGGCGAGCAAGCTACACCGCGATGCAGAGCGCCTCTCTTGCAGAGTCTGCCACTTGAGTTTATTAAACATCTCCGTAACGCTATCACGGTTACCAAATAACCCTGTGACGAAACGCGCCGCTCTTCTTTGGATCTTCTCTATCTCCTCCGTCAAATCGATCTGGTACGGATCCCACACTGATGAGCAATACTCAAGTATAGATCGAACGAGTGTTTTGTAAGCCACCTCCTTTGTTGATGGACTACATTTTCTAAGCACTCTCCCAATGAATCTCAACCTGGTACCCGCCTTACCAACAATTAATTTTATATGATCATTCCACTTCAAATCGTTCCGCACGCATACTCCCAGATATTTTACAGAAGTAACTGCTAGCAGTGTTTGTTCCGCTATCATATAATCGTACAATGAAGGATCCTTCTTTCTATGTATTCGCAATACATTACATTTGTCTATGTTAAGGGTCAGTTGCCACTCCCTGCACCAAGTGCCTATCCGCTGCAGATCTTCCTGCATTTCGCTACAATTTTCTAATGCTGCAACTTCTCTGTATACTACAGCATCATCCGCGAAAAGCCGCATGGAACTTCCGACACTATCTACTAGGTCATTTATATATATTGTGAAAAGCAATGGTCCCATAACACTCCCCTGTGGCACGCCAGAGGTTACTTTAACGTCTGTAGACGTCTCTCCATTGATAACAACATGCTGTGTTCTGTTTGCTAAAAACTCTTCAATCCAGCCACACAGCTGGTCTGATATTCCGTAGGCTCTTACTTTGTTTATCAGGCGACAGTGCGGAACTGTATCGAACGCCTTCCGGAAGTCAAGAAAAATAGCATCTACCTGGGAGCCTGTATCTAATATTTTCTGGGTCTCATGAACAAATAAAGCGAGTTGGGTCTCACACGATCGCTGTTTCCGGAATCCATGTTGATTCCTACATAGTAGATTCTGGGTTTCCAAAAACGACATGATACTCGAGCAAAAAACATGTTCTAAAATTCTACAACAGATCGACGTCAGAGATATAGGTCTATAGTTTTGCGCATCTGCTCGACGACCCTTCTTGAAGACTGGGACTACCTGTGCTCTTTTCCAATCATTTGGAACCCTCCGTTCCTCTAGAGACTTGCGGTACACGGCTGTTAGAAGGGGGGCAAGTTCTTTCGCGTACTCTGTGTAGAATCGAATTGGTATCCCGTCAGGTCCAGTGGACTTTCCTCTATTGAGTGATTCCAGTTGCTTTTCTATTTCTTGGACACTTATTTCGATGTCAGCCATTTTTTCGTTTGTTCGAGGATTTAGAGAAGGAACTGCAGTGCGGTCTTCCTCTGTGAAACAGCTTTGGAAAAAGGTGTTTAGTATTTCAGCTTTACGCGTGTCATCCTCTGTTTCAATGCCATGATCATCCCGGAGTGTCTGGATATGCTGTTTCGAGCCACTTACTGATTTAACGTAAGACCAGAACTTCCTAGGATTTTCTGTCAAGTCGGTACATAGAATTTTACTTTCGAATTCACTGAACGCTTCACGCCCAGCCCTCCTTACGCTAACTTTGACATCGTTTAGCTTCTGTTTGTCTGAGAGGTTTTGGCTGCGTTTAAACTTGGAGTGAAGCTGTCTTTGCTTTCGCAGTAGTTTCCTAACTTTGTTGTTGTACCACGGTGGGTTTTTCCCGTCCCTCACAGTTTTACTCGGCACGTACCTGTCTAAAACGCATTTTACGATTGCCTTGAACTTTTTCCATAAACACTCAACATTGTCAGTGTCGGAACAGAAATTTTCGTTTTGGTCTGTTAGGTAGTCTGAAATCTGCCTTCTATTACTCTTGCTAAACAGATAAACCTTCCTCCCTTTTTTTATATTCCTATTAACTTCCATATTCAGGGATGCTGCAACGGCCTTATGATCACTGATTCCCTGTTCTGCACTTAAAGAGTCGAAAAGTTCGGGTCTGTTTGTTATCAGTAGGTCCAAGATGTTATCTCCGCGAGTCGGTTCTCTGTTTAATTGCTCGAGGTAATTTTCGGATAGTGCACTCAGTATAATGTCACTCGATGCTCTGTCCCTACCACCCGTCCTAAACATCTGAGTGTCCCAGTCTATATCTGGTAAATTGTTATGTCTGTGTATGTGTGTTTCCTGTGTATGGTGAACATGGAGGTTGGTGATTCTAAGTTACATGAAATTTATAGTGTTGTTGCCCACATGATGTAATGCAAATTTTATATTTTTGTGGAAAATCTAAAAATATATAACATAAAAAATTTAAAAAATGTAAAACATAAAATTCGCAGTACAGCATGTGGGCAAAAAAAGCATATTGTCTCCTATAACTTTGGCGAAGAGCGAACCTCCACATCGTTTCTGAAGTCGAATTAGGGAAGAGCGTCAACTTGCAGTGTCGGCGGGTACCTCTGCTTGACGAACAACAGACGCAGCAGCACCCTCAGCGTCGGATGTAAACAGAGGTGGCCGGTCGCTAAAGGGCCGGCGCCGCGCCGCCCTGGCGTTTGTTTTTCGCTCTCGGGCGGCGCGCCGCGGCTGTGCCGCAGGCGGCGTGCGGTCGCCGCGGTGGCAGCGTTTAATTTTTTGCGGCGGCCCGCGAGGCGAGGCGAGCCGAGGCGGGCCATTAGGGCAGGCCGGCCGCAGGATCCATCAGCGGGCCGCGCCGCGCCGGGACCAGACGAGACCGGGGCAGCGGCCAGACAAAACACTCTGCAGGGCCCAGGGACCGCAGCGCTCGTGCGACCGCCCTCTCTTCAGCACTCAAAACAACACGTCGTTAGGGTTTCACTGTCTCTCGCGTCCCAACACCTGTCCACATTGATAGTACTGTGGCGGTTTTCTTCGAGATGCTACTGGACAAAGAACGTGATCCACCATGTCACAGTGACCGTCAGAGCATAAAATTGATGGCACGTATGTCTAAGGCTGTACAACTTGTATTTATGGTACATACGTTACAAAAGAAGAGAAGCACCCTGAATGTTAATGGGGTCGTATTGGCACCAAAGGGGGTGGTCTTAGAAGGAGCCTTTGCCATTTTATTCACGCACTTGTCGATGCTGCATAGCCGCATATCAAGACGTGCAAGAGTGGAAATAGGATTGCTAAAAAAGCATAAACACACATTGCTGCTTGGATTAAGTTCGAATTTCGTCGAGTGATTTTTAACTGTCACAAGTGTTTCCTACCTGCATATCAGAGCAAAAATTGTCATCGCACTACACTCATAAGAGTCAGACCACATTCGATTGGGCTGCAGCCCTGTGATGTCCTTAGTGGTGAGTTTACACGTCCGAGGGCTGTTAGTAGTGTCGAACGTTGTCAAGAACGTCGTCCTGTTGCTCATCCCTGCGAACTGTGGCTTTTAACTGCAAAAGTTTGAGAATCAATAACCCATGCAAACGGGTAGTCTCATTGACGCTCTTTTATATCCCTTTCTGAGGATCTGAGCGGTGTCTCTGAAATGATTTCAGCGCTAGTCTTCACGATTTTGAACACCGTTGCGGAGGCGTCAAATGATGGGGTGAAACGTGGGTAAGACGCAGTGCGACGACCTTCCGTTGTGTCACACGTTCGTGGAGGCATCGGGCAAAATTTTAGTAAAATTTGGAGCCAGTGTGACATCATTTAGCCACCTTACACCTGACATAAACTTCTGAACTCTGGCCTTTTTTTGCATTTGTCAATAAGTAGCTGTTTGAAGAGTCGCCGAGCCCGAGAGCGACATTGCAGAACATCATGCTTTTGCATCATTACGGAGGAAGATAGAAGGCATCTTTAGGCCACGTTTCAAACTTAAGCGTCGCAATAAGAGGCGGTTACGAAGCTTCGAAGAAGTTATCCTTTATATGTGTTGCACAGTGTTCCAATCGCTCTAAGTACTATGGGGCTTAATATCTGAGGTCATCAGTCCCCTAGACTTGGAACTACTTAAACCTAACTAACCTAGGGAAATCACACACATCCAAGACAGGATTCGAACCTGCGACCGTAGCAGCAGCGTGGTTCCGGACTGAAGCGCCTAGAACCGCTCGGCCACACTGGCCGGCTTGCGCAGTGTATTTTCACTGCAGACTGGTGGGAAATTTGGGTACCTCAAAGAAATTACTCGATTATGGAATAATACCCTTCAAAGTTTTAATATTTGATCCTCTGACTACAAATGATAACATAGGTACGCTGAAACGGTACTTTTTACTATCGACTTGTTCGACTACCGCCTGGTTTGTGTTGTAGATTACTTGTCTTCCTGGCTTCTTCACGCGCATTCGTCACAAGGCTTCGAACATTTTTTTCTACTGTATATTGTGTAGAGCTTTCTCTAGGTCTACAAAATGGTTCAAATGGCTCTGAGCACTATGGGACTTAACTTCTGGCGTTATTGGCTTATGGCAGCAGACGACCTACCCGAGTGTCTTTGCTACAAAACGAAATCACCTGCAACGCCTCTCCTGGGCTCATGGTCGTGCCGGTTGGACCCTAGACGACTCGAAAACCGTGACCTGGTCAGAAGAGTCCCGATTTCGGTTGGAAAAAGCTGATGGGAGGGCTCGAGTGTGGCGCCGAGCCCACGAAGCCATGGACCCAAATTCTCAACAAGGCACTGTGCAAGCTGGTGGGGGCTACCTAACGGTGTGGGCTAAGTTTACATCGCGTAGACTGGATCCTCTTGTCCAAACGAACCGATCATTGACTGTAAATAGTTGCGTTGGGCTACTTGGAGACCATTTGCAGCCACTCATGGACTTCAGTTTTCACGAATGACAACGTGCCATGACATCGGGCAACAGTCACTCGCGATTGGTTTCAAGAATATCGTGGACAATTGGAACGAATGATTTGGCCACCCAGATTGCCCGACATTAATCGCACTGAATATTTATGGGCTGTAATGTAGAGACCATTTCGTGCACAAAATCCAGCGCCGACAACACTTTCACAGTCACGTACGGCTATAGGGGCAGCATGGCTTGATATTTGTGCAGTAGACTTCCAGCGACTTGTTGAGTCTACGCCATGTTGCTGCACTACACCCGACAAAAGAAAGTCCGCTACGATATTAAGAGGTGTCATGTGACTTTTGCCACCTCAGTGTACTTGGAGGACCCAACGGCCTTGCTGCAGTGGTAACACCAGTTTTCGTCAGGTCACAAAAGCTAAGCGCTGTCGGGCTTGCTTAGTACTTGGATGGGTCACCGTCCGAGTCTGCCAAGTATTGTAGGCAAGCAGCGTGCACTCAGCCCTTGTGAGGCCAGTTGAGGAGCTACTTAACTGAGAAGTAGCGGCACCTGTTACGAAACCTGATCAAGGGCCGGGAGAGCGGAGTACTAATCACATTCCTCCCATCTGCATCTGCATTTGTGACGCCTAAGGGCTCAGTATGACACGGTGGTCGGTCGGTACCGTTGGGCTTTAAATGCCTTTTCGGACGGTGTTTGTTTGTTTTAGTGTACTTTGAGGTACTGAGCAACCTAGAAACATACGACTTGGTATAATTATAATTATTAGACTGCGAGTGACACGTCTTCAGGCACCAAAAGGAGTATCTACGCTTTTTCTGGTTACAAAATTGTTCAAATGGCTATGAGCACTATAGGACTTAACATCTGACGTCATCAGTCTCCTAGAACGTAGAACTACTTAAACCTAACTAACCTAAGGAAATCATACACATCCATGCCCGAAGCAGGATTCGAACCTGCGACCGCAACAGTCGCTCGGTTCCACACTGAAGCGCCTAGAACCGCTCGGCCACACTGGCCGGCACTCTGGGTACACCCTTTATATTGACCACGTTCACTTTGATATTATGCTACATTTCAGAGAAATACTTCCAGAATACACTTTCTACCATTTAAATTGCTTTAGTTATTCTTTCATAGTATGTGAGAACCATGATCGCTTATATCGAGACTTTCCCTTTTTTATAGTCACACTTAGCTCGGGTTATTAGCATAGAAATAAGCTGTGTAGTTTCAGTGGTCACTGTCACGTTTGTTTATGTGGGACTTCCGGACTTCTCAGTTCTCATCCGGAGACTTTACTGTTCTAAGATACGAGAATGTTCAACGAATTAGGTATGAGGGAGATCCTGTTGTTGGTGTATACTGATCACTACAAATGCTACATCGAGTGTGTCTATTGAGTGCAGTAAAATAGCAAAGGATGTGGAACTGTGTGTAACTTTGTCTCGAGGATCAAAATGAGATTTACAGTCCTTATGAAAGCAACGTTATAAATATAGCGTTGCAGGAGGTTACTGTAGGACCTATATTAAATGTTACCCTTACGGACTGCAGCGTAATTACTTCGAATATTCGTGTAACACATCGACTCGACTACCTGACCGTGGGATGCTCGCGTTCTATCACTACGTAAGGAGAGGTGAACCGATATTACGACTTTAGTAATGGAAGGAGAAACAAAGGGAAGTCAGGATTCCGTCACAGTATTCGTTGACCTAGAGGACCTTTCGACAATGTGAGACCCTTTGAACTCTACTAAGAATCGACATGAAGGAGTGAGAAAGACGAATTATTTAAAACGTCTACAAAAAACAAGAGATAACTACGCAAGTAGATAGCAAAAGACATCGTTGGAGCTTATTACCTTGTGTGGTGAAACGGCTACGAATATTTACTGGTTGTTATTTAATGGCTGGATTTTCTTGAGGAAGCTAACATTCCTTCAGGTGAAAGATGAAGGTAGCGCTCCAGTTCATTGTACTCAGCACCACGCTCCGCTTAAGATCAACTCTGAATACGGAAGTAAAATGTTATGTTTATCAAGAGATTCCAATCAACGACGGTTTAATAGTATGGAAGGTATTGATAACTGATAGGAGAGGAAATCGTAGTGGATCGCATGGAAGCAGCGAAAAAAACGGTAATCCTCCCCATATCCACCCCCTCACCCTGCCCCCACCCTCCCCAAAAGGCTATTTCACAGTTTCTCGCACCCTTAAGGTGCCTGGACCACAAAAATTTATAACAAGACAGACTTTCTTTTAATGGTTGTGCGGGCTTCTTTACAGTAGAGACGTTGCGGTAATAGTTTTGTATGGGTTATTTGGCTGATTGTTTCAGTGGTGGCTGCTGTGAATTAACTCAACATTCATCTCTCTAATTCAGCGTTTCCTCTCGTCAGACTTCGTGGCACCCGGTCAGACACACGGTACTTCCGAAGCTAAAACATCAAATAATGATCAATGAAATTTTCCTGGTGTGACGTGAACTGGGTTTTGCAGAAAGCCAATTTCTTCCATACCTCCTTTCATAAAACCATAACCGGAAAAACGTCAACGATTGCTTTCTTAATGTCGAGATCGAAGGGAAAACCCGCCACATCACAACAAAGAGCAATGGAAAAATCATTTTCAATTCTGAAGTGATCGGAAGGGCTTCAGACCTTCATGCTGGAAACCATATTCAACGGTATGACTTTTCTCAGTATTAGAAGTGATATTTTGAGACAACTACCCTTCAGAAGTGTCAAATCATTCCCGAATCAACACTTCCAATTTCTAATAAGCAGATTCAATTAAACATCGGTCAGAGTAGTGTTTAAACCGATCAACTTATCTTTTATTGGACTTGCGAGTTCGGTACCAGTGATTCTAAAGATCAAGACACCTTTTAATCTCCTTCTATCTATTACAATTGGGTTGATAGGCATTTAGTGGTATATTTTTTGCCTGTGTGAACAGGGGTCTCTGGAAGCCAGCTGTTAGAATGGGTGACGTGAGGTCAGCTCACGCGAGAGAGAGGAACAGACAAAGGTATTGCAGGATAGTTTGGAAGTATTTTTGCCAAAACCAAGCACAATCTAGAATTCTCTGTACAAGTTCGAGGTAATGGAAAATTAAAAATTTCTAATGCCACTTTATGAAATTCCGCTGGCACGCAAGTATCCCTATTAGCTTTTGAAGAAATAAGTAATATACTTGAAGAGGGAATAATTAAACTTTCCATGTCACAATAAAACACCCCTTTTTACGTGGTGTCAATGAAAGATGGCACAATTCGCATACGCCTCAATTCATTACAAATCAATACAATCATTCTATAAGAAACCGACAGTAGTGAAAAACCATAATCACATCTGCAGGAATTCCACTGTGCAAGGACCTATTTTGAGACATTATTATTGAGTCATTACATTTATTTATCATGATTCTTTTTAGTAATGAATTGACCTTCAGTCACATCTTAAGGGGACACCTCATTACATGGTGGTTTCTATGATTTATTTTGTTGTTCTGTAAATTACAGTCATTAGTTTTCATTTGAATACAAATTTTTGTTCTTGCTTTACATATTACGACCGCTAAAATGAAATCGGTGTTCTCGTGTCTTATATTAGGCTTGAATGTATATCATTAATCAATGGCGACTTCATGTATGGTTGTTTGTGATCAGTAAGTGCTGAACATTATACCCTATATTAAGTATGATAGGATATTTTGTTTTATTATTGACGAATAGAAAGAATGACTAAATCAGCAGAAACATCAATTGGATGAGTGGATGAGTGAGAGAGGAATAAGGTATGGTACCAACCAGCCAAACAAAATAAAAATAGAACCAAGAGAAACATAATCGTTAGTGTAACACCATTCCCACAATTTATTTTTTTTATACTTGGTTGAATGTGAAGAGGGGCGTCAAGCTATTCCCGAATTGACACTTCTCATTTTTAATAAGTAGATCGACTTGATCATCGATTAAAGTCATTTTTAGCCAGGTCAGATTACTTTTCATTCGAGTTTAATAATAGTTACTGCATTTTGAGACTGATAAAATTTCTTCTTTTCCGAATTTAATTATAGTGATTGCAAAGAACAAGCTACATCCAGATTTTCTTCTCTGTATTGTAACTGGGTTTCTGTGTACCTAATAATAGGTTTTTCGCCTGTGTGCGTGGGGTTTTTGGTAAGGCTACATTTAGAGAGAACAAGGGAAGTGAGCTGAGACGCCGTGCTGTGTCGCTCTCTGGGGACCACGCGTGACACGTGAAGAACTCGTCGACCGGTAGGAGGAGCTCTGACCCAGCTGGGCGTGTCAGGCATGCTTCCAGTCCATATCACTTAGACTCAGGTATCGCTATGGCACTCATAGCAAACTTTTTCCTCGTGCTTTAGGGAACAGTGCACAGTGCAACAGCCCAGCAGAATGCTAAAAATGGTGGCCCTTGGAGACTCACTCAGGAAATAAACGGCTGTATGAATGCGTGGTCTGGCGACGACATGAGTTAATGAAATCTTCTCGGTCTTCAAGCCGCGTCAGGTATTTCAAATCCCACGACCTTTCGACCGAGCTGTCCTACGTCACTGTCAAGTGGTAAGTGACTGATGGACTTTTTTCTTTTTTTATGAATGGTAGTAACTCCAGCGTTATTATTCATTTTATCTCACCTCTATGTTGCTCCCTGTATATAGCACAGTATTTACATAATACCATATAAGTAACATTCACACAAGCTGGTTACTGCATCTGTCCACTTCATCTGTAATATTATATGCTCATAGTGTAAGGTTTATCTTTGTGCTTTATTTTTCGTTTTGTTATGTCTATTCTTTAAAAACAGTCAAACTGTGAAATCAAAGGAATCTGAATATTGTAATATCTCTGAGAGAGAACGTCTCTGACACTGTTGTATTTGTAAATCTACAATCTTTGTGTCAACCTCACATGTGGCAAATACATTTTGGTGTGTGTGTGTGTGTGTGTGTGTGTGTGTGTGTGTGTGTGTGTGGTGCTTTGCACAATATGGTGATGTGCAAATTATATACAATCCTGCAACTTCGCAACAAAATCGCGCGGAATGTTCGATTTTAAGTACCATAACCACTTAACCTCACATATGTATTTACTCCGTATTTCATCTTTTGGAGGTTAGTTATGTTCACATAGGGCGCTTCAAAGACTGTTTTCTACAGTAGGGCACCAACGCACCAAGGATATGTCGCCACAGTGGAAGAATAAAAATCGAAAACGGACGATTATGCAAAGTGTATCTTGCAAATATGTGGACAGCCGTCTGATGATTAACTTGTCAGTTCGAAACCGGTTACAGCGCTATTAACTTAAATTTAATAGCAGAATTAACAGTAGCTGGTTGCTGTCTTCTTCTTTGTTAAGAATGAACCTACATTAATTGTAGACAGCCACGTTCTCATTATGTCAGTTTTAGACAAAAGAGCAATCTTATCATTGATATGCTGTGACACTGCAGTCACGTATCACTACGCGAATTTATGGCTGTGTTTGAGGAAATCACTTGGCTGGATAGCTCTGGAAAAAGGTTTCAGTTTGTTGCCATGGAAAATGAGCGTGTGAAGTGGTCGCCCAGTGGTTCTCGTTTGACCACAGCAAAGGCTCTGATGAAAGGAGGCTGGCTCCGCGGGAAGTGTTTGCAGTAAGGCCCTGGCCGTCAATTTCGGCTACGAGTGCGGTATTCTCCTTTGAAAGGAGTTGCCGCAAAGTCCCCAGGGAAGAACTGTGCGTGACGAATTCGCCTTCCTGCACACGCACAAGAGGACGACACTGCGCCGCTAGCCCACCGTGGGAAAACTCATTTCCCCCAACATATAACATCTGATTATCAAATCACGTGAAACTTGTCCGACACCATGCTTTGGCGCAAAGGGTTCGAACATTGAGTGGGGCTTGGATAAGAATCAATACCAACCCTCTGCATATTAAATTACATCCAGTGAGTCAAGAATGGGAAATTTGTGAAGGATTCCGCAGTATTCTAGAAAAGAAAGCGAAATTCTCGCTCGTCACTGTGGCAACGGCTGGTCGATCTCCCCTCCAGGCTGAATTATTCAAGAAGTTGAGATTTAGGTGGAGAGCAGATTTTGCTTTGGGACTTACCATGGACAAGCCGTTTGGGCCTTACATGATGTCGGTGGCAGCTTTTCTCTGCCGCCATCTTTGCTGTTTACATTCGAGCTGTCTTGTGCACTGTGGTACACGTTCTCTGAGGTGTAGGCCTAAGTAAGTTTCGAATTTATGCAATTAGCCATATTCGTTAGCTGAGCAGTTGACAATTTGCTGAATTTTTTGCGCAATTTGGGTTGCTTGATTAATTGCCTTATTTGGCGAATGTTGCAACTCTGTTACTTTGCATTTAAGATGGGAAGTTGACGAACGGTTGAAGCACTTCCCTGGCTGTCTCACAGTAGCATTTGAGGTATCTTCCAATGAGTTAATGGTACATTCAGACGCAATTAAGCTTCTAGTGAGATACTGTTTTGTGTTAATGTTTAGAGAAGTGATGTCTGCACGACAGTAACTGCTGAACAGCCATTTTCATTGATTCATGTAGGATTTTGATCAACGTAGATATTTTGCAGTGCACTGTTGCTTTGCAGTTATACCCCCGACTCTCTTACACAACTCATCCTGACTAGGCGACCCTTATTAACAAATATAGTCAGTTATTTGCAAAGTCTAATATTGTCCCATTGTGACGATGTTTCCGTTGCAATACATTTGTCCAGGCTTCGAACATTGATATTAAATTTGCTTAATTCACGTATAACGACCGTTGCACTTGCTCGTACAGCATTTTCATGTTGAAGTCCTGAGTGTGCAGATTTCATTCACAGCTGTCGAGCACAATGTCTTAGTGGAACGATGATCAGCTACCACGCCAACAAGAGGTGTATTTCAGTGCTTTCACCCTCAAGTTTAAACCCACTCCTGAATCTTCTTTTTATTGTCGTCTCTGCTTCTTCGATTTACAGACTGAACAGCAAGAGCGAATGCCTACATTATATAGTCTTTTACCCCCTCTAATTATAGCATATCTCTCTTGGTCTTCCATCTTACTGTTAAATAGTGATTCTCGTATGTATGATGTATTATCAGTTTTTCCTTGTAGATTACACCTTTCTTCTTGGTAATTTTGAACATATTGCACCATTTACAATGTCGAATATCTTTTCCAGGCCGACGATTCCTATTAACAGTCCTTGATTTTTCTTAAGCACTGTTTCCATTTTCACGCTCATTGTCACAAATGGCTCCCTGGTGTCTTTATCTTCCCTGATATCAAACTAATCGTCATCTGACAGATCCTCAATTTCCTTTCCCGTCCTTCTGTGTTTTATTCTTATCGGCAATGTGGGATCTACAGGATGTTCTGAAACTCCCGCTACAAGCTTCTGGGACTTCTAGAGGGGAGTGAGTACATAATATTATGAAGAAAAACCCACGTCCGGAAACGCACCGTTTCCGTTCTACGACTGTTTCTGTTTATATGTGTAACGTGGCCACTCAACAAACGACATGATGAAAGATGGATAGGCCGAGGATGTCCAACCACGTTGCAGCCACTTTCGACGGATTTAACTCCTGCGGACTACTTGTGGAGTCGTATACAAAGTTTAATTTACGGGACTCCTGTGTAGACAGAGGAAGATCTGCTGGCATGAGTTCTGGGCGCTGCACTAGTAACTGAGGAGGCATCAGGTGGAAAGGAGGATGTGTGCCAGAACATGCTCCATAGATACAGTGGGAGTTGGCAATACTCTCTTAGGATTTAAAGGTTGGCTGTAGCGCACATACACAAGCTCTGGATTAATTAGTGGCGGTTTGGAATCCAGTGTAGGAGCCCGCCTGCTGTGGTGCGCACGTGTGCTGGGCGAGGGGTCGTCGCCGAGCTGCCGTACTGCCGTGTCCGCCAGCAGCGACACAGGATTTGGTATTGAGCTGATATTTTTTGTAATTTGCAGCGCGCTTATTAATTTAAAGAAATGGTTTTGTGTATGTGCGTAGCAGCAGACGATAATAATGATAGGAGTTGAATTCTTAAGGGAAACCATTGTTAGGCGAATAGATTAAGTATTGATTTTTGCATTGATTTCTTTTGTAATTGTCAGGGAATTGTTTCACTATGTATTTAATTGAGAAGTATTTCAGTCTGTCTCAAGAGTTTGATTAATTTGTAATATTGCTTTAATGCCACTGGAGGCAGATTTACATACGAAGCGATTGTTCAAAGAGTTTCTAACGTTTTGTTAATTGAATGAGAAAGAATCGCTTTCAGAGTATAGTTTTTTTAAGGGGAATTACGTGTTTGGGTTATCATTTATCGAGTTTAGATTTGACCAACCCTTTCTCTTGAATTATATATAGTTGTAGTAAGCAGCAGCAGCCGCAGCAACAGCAGGAGCCACCGTACAGAACATGCATTGTACTCAGCATGAATAATAGGTTTTTTATGTTTTTGTTCAATAATTGAATGCAGCAGATCAAGAGTGGAAGCAGAAAGACCAAGTAAGTTATTTGTTGTGCACAGGACCAATTTAAAAAAAATAATAAAGTTTAGGCGATCTCTGTAATAGTAAAGTTAACAAGAGTACAAGCACGAAATTTTCAGTAGAAAACACGAGATAAGAAGAAAGAGCTAGCGACCTTCAACAATGTCTGTAGGAACTTTGGTGCTGGCCACATCGAGTCACTGTACGTACAGTGTTCTGGGTCCTATTTTTGTTTTGGAATAATGTAAACAAGTAATGTTTAAGTGTTAATACAGATAAATGTGCTTAAGTGATAAATGGTTGTATTGAATCAGTACTGTACGTACAGTATGCTGGGTCCTATTTTTGTTTTGGGATAATGTAAACAAGTACTGTTTAAGTGTTATTACAGACAAATGTGCGTAAGTGATAAATGGATGTTTCGATTTGTTTCCGTTTCGAATTTTTAGCCAATAATTGTACTGCGCCACACCTAATTCAATTC
This sequence comes from Schistocerca serialis cubense, assembly GCF_023864345.2. Lineage (NCBI taxonomy): Eukaryota > Metazoa > Arthropoda > Insecta > Orthoptera > Acrididae > Schistocerca > Schistocerca serialis. The sequence goes on from NC_064639.1 coordinate 383,117,310, forward strand.
CTCAAGCAGAAGTGGATGAGTTAAACATCTGAATCGAAACCGTCGTTCAAAGGAAACGGTACGTTTTCCAACATGGGTTCCTCTTCAAAATGTAATGTACTCGCTCCCCTCTAGAGGTCTTAGAAGTTTGTAACACCCTGTATAGTTCCTAAATACGTCCCTCTCTACAACTGACTGCGCCTCTTTGACGGACCGGGGGTACTGCTTTCCCCTCTCACGCCAGAACCGGCCTGATCTTTCTCCCAATGGGAAGAGTCTGGCGTCAGTGTTGGGCGTACGGTAGTGTTTTCTCTGTGATTAGCCCGTGGCTACCGTTGAAGCCCGTCCACCTGCAGCTTAGCACGCCCTGGGGCCCTTTGCGGGCAGCTGGGCCTCCACCTGCCTCGGGCGCAGCGCTCCTCGTATGATTTACAGTCCGAACGGGGCAGCAAGTCGTAATAAAGGCCGGCGAGTCGCTGCCCGGACCGACCCGCGCTCCCCATAATAACTCGCTTAGCGGCGCCTTCGCGGCCAGATTAATTATTCATATAAAGCAATTACGGTCTGTCATCCCCGGCCAGTGGCCTTTGTTATCGCGATAATTCGAGGAAAGGCGCACTCCGAGCAGAGGCGCGTCCGGACGCGGACTCTGCCGCCGTGTCAATTAGAACCGCCGAGGGCGGATTACAGTCGCGCGACACGCAAAGAAAATTACGGCCGACGCTTCACACCTTGTGCGTCTAATTAAGGGCCGGAGTGACATCCGAAATTACGTTCGAAAGGCGCTACGGTGGAAACGCTGCGCGGCCTTGTTTTGCTCTGTCTCTCTCAGTTTTACGACGCAATTACCAGATTTTCCACAAGTGTTACACAGAGAAATTCCCCGGTAAATAAGAAGTTTATAGCTTCCGCTGCGAGTTGTGCCTAGGTAATTGATTTACTGGCTACTATTTTAGTACAAAGCTTCAGAGTTTTCTTTTTTACGAAAAGCTTCACTGATAACGTGGTCTTGATTCATTACAAAGTCGCTAAGATATAGAACATCTGTAGTCTGAATCGTGTCGTTTAGCTCATTACCAGTTCTTTTACTTTAATTTGCCTTTTTGCATGTAAAAAAGGATAAACTAGACTTCTTTAATCACGTAGCGGATTTCGACATTATACGTAGTCTAGGCTACCTTTGAATCACGCCTTCACCTGTGTCACACATGATACCGTTGTCTGAGCGGTAAGAGAATCCATCCCGATGTTGCTATGAAAATTTAGAACTCTTGCGAAAACTTCTCTTCATTGCCCACAGGTCGAACATGGCTCGATGGGCGCGTCTCGTTTCATTCCTTACAAGTGTAAGTTACCGCTGAGTTCCAAAGGTACGTGCATGTGTCGGGTAAAGACACGCTTTGGGAATATATCTGTCGGACTGGCCGACAAAGCGACAGTAATGTCTTTCGAAGTTCTCTGCGCCTGAAATCACCCACAGCTCGACCAGTTTTTTCTTTAACACTCATTAAGAAATTTTCTTACTTGAGCGAACGTAGATCCAGACGGAACCTTATATTCTGTCGTTGGTGAGTTCGCTCGATGCTCTTCTTCGTAGAGAATACATTGCTGTTATAATTTTATACATTAACTTCATTCTAAATCTCATGTTTCTTTCGCACATGATAAATTAATTCAAGCTACAGACAAGTTGCTAAACGGTTTGAGCACTGTACCCATGTGGTCGAGGATATCCACAAACAAATCTCGTAATACGTTCCTATACAGGGTGTTACAAAAAGGTTCGGCCAAACTTTCAGGAAACATTCCTCTCACACAAATAAAGAAAAGATATTATGTGGACATGTGTCCGGAAACGCATAATTTCCATGTTAGAGCTCATTTTAGTTTCGTCAGTATGTACTGTACTTCCTCGATTCACCGCCAGTTGGCCCAATTGAAGGAAGGCAATGTTGACTTCGGTGCTTGTGTTGACATGCGAATCATTGCTCTACAGTACTAGCATCAAGCACATCAGTAAGTAGCATCAACAGGTTAGTGTTCATCACGAACGTGGTTTTGCAGTCAGTGCAATGTTTACAAATGCGGAGTTGGCAGATGCCCATTTGATGTGTGGATTAGCAGGGGGCAACAGCCGTGGCACGGTACGATTTTATCGAGACAGATTTCCAGAACGAAGGTGTCCCGACAGGAAGACGTTCGAAGCAATTGATCGGCGTCTTAGGGAGCACGGAACATTCCAGCCTATGACTCGCGACTGGGGAAGACCTAGAACGACGAGGACACCTGCAATGGACGAGGCAATTCTTCGTGCAGTTGACGATAACCCTAATGTCAGCGTCAGAGAAGTTGCTGCTGCACAAGGTAACGTTGACCACGTCACTGTATGGAGAGTGCTACGGGAGAACCAGTTGTTTCCGTACCATGTACAGCGTGTGCAGGCACTATCAGCAGCTGATTGGCCTCCACGGGTACACTTCTGCGAATTGTTCATCCAACAATGTGTCAATCCTCATTTCAGTGCAAATGTTCTCTTTACGGATGAGGCTTCATTCCAACGTGATCAAATTGTAAATTTTCACAATCAACGTGTGTGGGCTGACGAGAATCCACACGCAATTGTGCAATCACGTCATCAACACAGATTTTCTGTGAACGTTTGGGCAGGCATTGTTGGTGATGTCTTGATTGGGCCCCATGTTCTTCCACCTAAGCTCAATGGAGCTCGTTATCATGATTTCATACGGGATACTCTACCTGTGCTGCTAGAACATGTGCCTTTACAAGTACGACACAACATGTGGTTCATGCACGATGGAGCTCCTGCACATTTCAGTCGATGTGTTCGTACGCTTCTCAACAACAGATTCGGTGACCGATGGATTAGTAAAGGCGGACCAATTCCATGACCTCCACGTTCTCCTGACCTCAACCCTCTTGACTCTCATTTATGGGGGCATTTGAAAGCTCTTGTCTACGCAACTCTGGTACCAAATGTAGAGACTCTTCGTGCTCGTATTGTGGACGGCTGTGATACAATACGCCATTCTCCAGGGCTGCATCAGCGCGTCAGGGATTCCATGCGATGGAGGGTGGATGCATGTATCCTCGGTAACGGAGGACATTTTGAACATTTCCTGTAACAAAGTGTTTGAAGTCACGCTGTTACGTTCTGTTGCTGTGTGTTTCCATTCCATGATTAATATGATTTGAAGAGAAGTAATAAAATGAGCTCTAACATGGAAAGTAAGCGTTTCCGGACACATGTCCACATAACATATTTTCTTTCTTTGTGTGTGAGGAATGTTTCCTGAAAGTTTGGCCGTACCTTTTTGTAGCACCCTGTATAATACTTACGTGGCCTCTCTCAGCTGGAAACAAGTCACAACTGTCTTTCAGGATCTTTTTGTCGAACGTTATCTTACAGTGTTGTGAAAATATTAGTGGATAATTATTTTTCCTATTGTAACTACGGCCATGTCTGTAAATAGCACCTATAATTATTTTCTTGCCCTTTTATGTTTCTTCATTAACGTACGCTTCTTACTCTCCGTTGCTAGCGGGTTTTCGTATTCATATTTGGTTATTGTGCACGTCCTCCCCCCACCCCACTCCTACCCCCGCAGCATATGCCCTCCCTCTCCCCCCCCCCCCCAAAAAAAATTACTGCAATTGGAAAGACAACGTCGATTTTGATTCTATGAGCCGGCCGGAGTGACCGAGCGGTTCTAGGGGCTTCAGTCTGGAATCGTGCGACCGCTACGGTCGCAGGTTCGAATCCTGCCTCGCGCATGGATGTGTGTGGTTAGGTTTAAATAGTTCTAAGTTCTAGGCGACTGATGACCTCAGAAGTTAAGTCCCATAGTGTTCAGAGCCTTTTTTTTTTTTTTTTTTTTTTTAACGTTCCACGTCGGCCGTCTTTGCAGAGGTCGGCGGTGAGTTGGGGCAGCAGTTTAAGAGTCGCGAACCTTCAGACGCGAATGTGTCCGGCGCCTGTCGGTCGCAACCGCAGACAATACAACGGATTCCACACGACTTCAGACCCACCCCAACGGCGCCGCTAGCCGTTAACTTGTTGAGCACTTAGGCATGGCGTTTTCCCGTGGAAAGTGTAACCGACTTGGCCTGATTGGTAGGTATACATTTCGTCGATGAAGTAGGGAGGTATTCCAGAAGCTTCGACTCAAAAACCAAAATCCAAGCCGGAGGCTGCTCAGACCGCGGAAGAAAGTGACTTCCAGCCACGTTTAAAGGGGAGGGAAACTGAGACTCGCTGCAGGAAACGCAATAGAGAAATGTGGCCAGGCTGCGTCTTCTATCTTAGAGCTTGTTCATATTGGACACACTCTGTGCAGATGACGAACGGACTTGTTCTTTTGTTATCTTTTGTAGGACACCGTAATTGCTGCTGTACTTAAATGTTGCCTGAACGTCGCTCCGTGGATGGGGCATCGCGCCTAGTTTACCAAATAGTGATAGAGAGCACTTCATCTGTTATACAATGAAGTTGTATGGCAGCATTCGTATAACAATATTCCAATTCTCAAGTCAAGCTCCAGCAGTGCTGTTGGCACCGTCTTGTTTGAGAAGCACCACTATGTATTGTCGCATTTCAACGATTACGGTGATATGACATACGCTCTGGCATTGTAGGGACGTAACGACAAAATGCTGACATTACAAGTACTATTCTTTCTGCACTGAGATCACGGTACTTATTGGGATAGTGATTTCTTCTGGTATTTCGTACAAAGGTGATTTCAATCGTTCCATCTGTGGTAGCAGATCGCTTGCGTTAAGCCAGTAAAGAGCCAATATCAAGACGGGGAAAATTTGCAAACTACAATATTTCTTAGAATATTAGTTTTGTTAGTGAATTCACTATATACGGGCTCACTTAAAGACATGTGAGGAAGGTAATTGCGTTTTTTCTTTCGTAGGTAGTAATTTATCCTGATCATTTAATTAACGTATGTTTAATTTATTTGACTTAGTATAACTTTAGAGTCAGTTTGAAGGAGACAAGCAACATGTCTGCACATCCTGGATAACAAATTATCCACAGGATACTTCTGGGAAACAGATAGGCAAACCAATGGCTATATACTAAGTTATTATAAAGAAGATTAAAAAGTTCTTGCTGAGGGTATATACACACATAAAATAAAGTTTTGCATCATCCCGGTTCCCACCACTCCTGAAGACAGACGTTGACTGTGGATAATGTGTCACAGACACAGTCCCTTCGACTGTTCAGAGGTGTCACTAAACCCGTCCAAAGATGTAAACAACCACGCATGAGCAGCGCCTACTAGACGGAGGGGGTCCGGCAGGCGATTGGTTCTAGTCATTCCACCAGGAAGGAGGTACATGCTTCGTGTTGTCTGTAGTTCAACCAAGCCTGGACGGTCAATACGGCGGCTCGATCGCGTCCGCATTGTTACTTAGTGAGAGGAAGGGCTCTCAAGAAGGGAAGTTGCCAGGCGACTCGGAGTGAATCAAAGTGATGTTGTTCGGACATGGAGGAGAGATATAGAGACAGGAACTGTCGATGTCTCCGATCATATTGCATTATAACATCCGTCGCGTTAAATAAATCACTTGTATGCACCTCAGGGCAGTCTCCGCCAGCGCTAGCAGGAAGAGAGAATGTAACATATGGCTGACGATGTCACGATAAGTTGTCAGAATCTCTTGACAGGCAGTGAGTGAAAGTTTAACAATCCGTAAATTGAATCCATGAACCCTGCACGTCAGCAGGGGACTGTTCAAGCTGCTGGAGACTCTGAAACGGTGTGGGGCGTGTGCAGTTGGAGTGATATGGGAACCCTGATACGTCTAGATACGACTGTGACAGGTAATTAGTACGTAAGCTTCCTGTCTGATCACCTGCATCCATTCATGTCTATTGTGTATTCCGACGGACTTGGGCAATACCAGTAGGACAATGCGACATCTTACACGTCCAGAATTGCTATAGAGTGGCAGCAGGAACTCTCTTCTGAGTTTAAACACTTCCGCTGGCCACCAAACTCCCCAGACATGAACATTATTAAGTATATCTGGGACGCCTTGCAACGCACTCTTGTGGATTTATGGACAGCGCTGCCGGATTCATGATGTCAATTCCCTCCAGCACTACTTCAGACATAAGTCGAGTCCATGACACGTAGTGTTGCGGCACCTCTGCGTGCTCGCGGGGGCCGTAACACGATATTAGGCAGGTGTACGAGTTCTTTTGGCTCATCACTTTGACTTTATTACACGCACTCGGCAACGTGAAAAAGGTGCCGCGCCATCCCCGCCTATGGCATCAGCTGTCGAAACTCCCTTTTCTATTGATCATGCACTGGCGAGTAAAATGCCCCTGCCGACCACAGCGGTAACACCTACCTTGAGAGAACCTCATCTTACTGGCGGAAACTATGCCTGAGGTGCGTTTGGCATAAGACTTAGATGACGACTTCTCACAGACTCGCCCTCGATCGACTCGTTTAACTCCCTCCACAAAAGTTACTAAGCAATGTCACGATAGGTAGTCAACCTCGTGATAAACAAGAACGATCCTCTGGTTTAATCCTTTGGAAAATGGTGGCAACAATCTCATGCCCTGTCAACTCTATATCAAAGGCCACGGCTGCCGTGCGTACTTCATGAATATACACACACAACTAAGTTCTCATAATCAAGTTGGACACGAAAAAAGTAATGATTAATGGAGGTCGCTCTTAACCGTGGCAGACTAGCGCTCCTGAGCCGAGGCTGGCTCGTGTTATGCTTTGCATTAAACCTTGGTTGCTATTCTGTGATTAGTCTCCCGCGGTTATCGCGATTATGCTGTTATCCTCTCTCTCCGCGAGTCACAGCAGCAGCGTGTATCGATATTCGCACTCGTGTGCTATCTTTGGCCTCGCGCTTATAGTTTCCGGCTGTGCCGTGTGCGGGCAGTTGGTTGGTCGGCGTGGAGCAGCGAGGAAGTCTCCGTGGCGCATGTCTGGCAGAGGCCGCTGGCGGCGTCCGCGCGCAGTCGGAGTGTGAAGGGCTGTTCCCATTGCTACTAGGTCCGTAGCTCACCGATCCCAGACACCAAAGTTGAATCTTTACTTAATCTACCAGCCAGCACCAACTGTTAACATTGTGTCGTTTGAATTTCGTTGTGGGCTGTTGGCAGCAACAACGTGTGTTTTCAGGTTGGCGAAATTCTAGCCGCCCTCCTGTGGAGTTTAACTTAAGTTGATTAAAAAATTGTTCAAATGTCTCTGAGCAATGTGGGACTTAACATCTGAGGTCATCAGTCCCCAAGAACTTAGAACTACTTAAACCTAACTAACCTAAGGACATCACACACATCCATGCCCGAAGCAGGATTCGAACCTGCAATCATAGCGGTCGCGCAGTTTCAGACTGAAGTGCCTAGAACCGCTCGTCCACAGCGGCCGGCTAACTTGATTATTTTGAATTGAAGTGCACCAGCGGAATCTTCTGCCATGTGGCTGTTAACGTTCCGGTTACCTGCCCTGGCCGTTGACGTAAATTCAGGCATGTATTTTCCTCGTTTTGTTGTGGCTGTCCAGCATGGCGTGTAGTTTGACAGCTGAATGTGTAATTCGTTGTGGGCGCCGATACCTTCTCCGTTGTTCCATTGAACTCACTGTTGTGTGCTGCTCGGGTGGAGCGGAAGTTATTCTGTCGCTTGGTCCGTTGACTGTCTGCCGGTTGGGTTGCCATCGGATTGAGAATTTCTTGGGCCTATTGCCTGTCTCATCTAAGAGAGCGTTAGTCTTTGAACTCCAGGTCGACCCTTGGAAACTTCGGAGCGCCATTTGATGTAGTACCTTTTCTTATTTGTCCTTGCTGTTTGTTTATGCATGGCTTCTAGTCCATTTTAAATTAAAGTTGTTTTGACCTTATGGCGTAATATTGTTTGGGCCTTCAGCCTGATTTAAAGAAAATTTAGGATAAGGAGTCTTAAGTGATTGGCCTTCAGCGTGAGATTGAATGGCGCATTTAGCCGAGAATTAAGTTCTAAAATTAATGTTTGACTTGCTCTGTTTTTAATGTTTTCTTTAGTCTTGTATTGTTTGTCAAATGAATAAAGTAGTATGTTCGAGTGCAACTGACAGCCACTCATTTTGGCCCCTTTCACAAATTAAACTATCTGTCCTGTCCTGTGGGTATAGCAGGGGATCTCAGCTGCCTTGCCACACGGGAGTGCAATTATCTTAAACAGCTCATCCCTGCTGAAACCTCACCCTTGACACAAAGTAAATATCAACTGATAAACGGTCTCTCACGACATTTTAAATACGTCAGCTTGTTGTTCTGTGGTAACAGTAAACCATAAGAATTTAACCAAATCATGATGCGTACCGATAGAAAGGTATTCTATGCCACGGAACATCTTCAAGAAGGTATTAGGTGGTTTAACGGAAGTGGACTACAGGTTCTTTATATCGCCATTTCTGAGTTCCTGAGAAACGGTTTCGTTATCGAGTACCACCGGATTTTGCATTTCACTGATCTCTCTCCTACTCTAAGGCACTCACTAACTTGCAAAAGTATCAGTCTGTTATGCAGTTGATCAGTATCAGGTTTGAACTGGGATTCTGTAATTACAAAACTCTACATAACCAGTGCGTAATTTGCACCTGCATGTGGTACAGCTGAGCGAGATGGGTCACTAAACCGAAGAACTTTTGAAGTCTGCTCTATCTCTGATAGGGAAGCGACAAACAACTCTATGACCACACTCACGTGACCAGTATTCTCCGCCATCACCTGGAGTGGTGCCTCCATAGCTGCGCAAAGACACGTCGATGGCTGTGCAACGTCTCCGTCCTCGGCCAATCCCGATCCCATAATGCTCCAGACGTTCTCAACTGGGAGGAGTTCAAGCGACCTTGCTGGAAAAGTCAGAGTTCGGCAAGCACGAAAACCAGCAACAGAAAGTTAATAAAATTCTTCTGGGTTTGTCGCCGCTTTGGCAACTATAAAATTCCGACGTTTCGGCTGCTATTGCAAGACTCCTTCTTCAGGGTGTATTGCTAACTGTTAGCAATAAACAATGAGGAAGGCGTCTTCCAATAGTCGCCGAAACGTCGGAATTTTATAGTTGACAATGCGATCACAACCCCAGAAGAATGTTATTGATTGTGACAACGGCCGCGGAAGCCTACGTTTACAAGCAGCAGAAACTTCCGCCGTGTGGGCTTTATCTTGTTGAAATTTAAGGCCCTGATGGCTTGCCATAAAGGGCAATGAAACAGGGTGTAGAAGAACGTCGACGTACAGCTGTACTATCATGGTGCCGTGGATAACAACCGAAGGGGTCCCGATGTGAAATGATTTGGTACCACACAACATCACGCTTGGATGTCGGCCGTATGGCGGACGACATTTAGCTTGGTATGCCGTCGCTGTCCGGGCGTCTCCTGACATGTTGTCGCTGGTCATTGGGGTTCACTTCAAATCAAGACTCACAGCTGAACGCATTTCTCCACCAGTCAATGAGATTCAAGGGTCAATGTGCCCGACACCACTATAAGGGGGCTCGTCGGTGTTCAAAGGTGAATAGTTGTCGGCGCAAGGGGCTCCGTGAGCGCAGCCCTCTTTCTGTGAGGCGCATATTAATTGCCCTTGTGGTTACTGGAGTGCAAGTTGCACGTCGGATCGATGATAACAATGAATTTAGGACTCTGAGTGCCTCTCTGACGATTGCTCTGTTCTCTCGTTCTGCCATCTCTCTGCCATCTCTATAGGTCGACCGCTTCCTTCTTCGCGCTGTGTTTGACCATGGCTCACCCTTTTCTGCCAACATCCTATCCGAATGTCGAGCAATTCGCCGACTACTCCCACCGACTTCTTTGGGCCCGACTGCACGTCCTCTCTCAAATGCTGACATCTGCGTATATTGTTCAGACGCCTGCCTGCGACGTATAGTTACAGTGAAACTGAGTTCACGGGACGAAATTCGCGAAGGCTTTGTGCGCTGTTATCGAGATGTCCCCCGTTTAGTATCCTCGTCACCTGCACTGTGAATTTCCACTGCAGTATTGACATTCGTCCATTGTCCGCGAAGGTTTACAATTTTGCTTTTTCCGGCGATACCTGTACCAATATGAATGTGTGACCAATTTGTGGAACTCTCTCATGGTGCGTCGTTCCTTTTGCCTTCGTGTGTAATATAGAGAAAAGAAGCAGCATGCTACCTTTGAAGAAATTCGTACAGCAGGAAGACAATAGAGAAACGACAATTAGCAGAATTTGCACTACACAAAGGAAGCGGCTACTCGGGTAGCAGAGTACTTGTGGTGTGCACGGCTAGGCAGTAGTGCGAGGTGTCCTGATGAACACTCACCAGTCGACGTGCAGGCAGGGAAATCAGGACGCACTCAGTGTAAAGACACTTCGGCTATCAAGATATTAGCAGTAAATTTTCAGTGTGTTCGGAATAAAGTTCCTGAATTTACTGCCCTCCAGGAAGCGTGTGGCGCGCAAATTATTCTCGCGACTGAGACCTGGAGATGGGAAGTTCTGAAATATTCAGTAGGGGTTGGAACGGAAAGACAGATTAGACACCGTAGGAGGTGCTGTCTTCATTGCAGTTGACAAAAATATTGTGTCTACTGAGGTCGAAGTAGAGTGTGATTGTGAAGTTATCTGAACACATTTAACAGGGCTAGGGGAAATAAAGTTAATTGTGGGGTGTTAATACCAGCCACCAGGTTATACCGTGACAGTTCTAGAATCATTCAAAGGGAGTCTACATTCTGTATCGCAGAAGTACCCAGATCATGTTATATTAGTCGGAGGCGACTTCAACCTACCTAGTATAGACTGTGATGCCTATGGATTCATTACAGGTGGTACAGACAAGCCGTCGTGTGAATTACTTTTGAAAACGTTATCCGAAAACTGTCTTGAGCAGCTAAATCGACAGCCAACGCGTATTGGAAATATTTTAGATCTGGTAGCCACGAACAGACCAGACCTCATCGACGGTGTCAGTGTTGAGACAGGGATTAGTGATCATGATGTTGTCATTGCGACTATGGTTACGAAAGTTAAAAAGTCGGTCAAGAAGGCTAGGAGGGTATTCTTGCTAGAAAGAGCAGATAAGCAGTTGTTAGCATCCCAATTAGTAAATGAATCGACTTCATTTAATTCCGGTACGATGGACGTGGAAGAATTATGGGAAAATTTTAAACACATTGTAAATCACGCATTGGACAAGTATGTGCCGAAAAATTGGATCACGGACGGAAAAGAGCCACCGTGGTTTAACAGCGCAGTTCGGAGAATGCTCAGGAAGCAAAGGCAGTTGCACTCGCCGTACAAGAAAGATCGGCAGACTGAGGACAGGCAAAAGTTAGCAGATATTCGTGCTGCTGTAAAAGGAGCGACGCACGAAGCATACAACCACTACCACCGTCATACCTTAGCAAAAGATCTTGCTGAAAACCCAAGGAAATTCTGGTCTTACGTAAAATCGGTAAGCGGGTCGAAGGCTACCATCCAGTCACTCACTGATCAGTCTGGCCTGGCAACGGAAGACACCAAAACGAAAGCTGAAATTTTAAATTTAGCACTTGAGAAATCTTTCACGCAGGAGGATTGTACAAACATACCGCCGTTTGAGTCTCGTACAGATTCCCGTATGGAGGACATAGTGATAGACATCCCTGGGGTTGTGAAGCAGCTGAATGGGTCGAAAATAAATAAATCGCCAGGTCCTGATGGCATTACAATTTGGATTTACACAGAATACTCTACTGCATTGGCTCCTTACTTAGCTTGCATTTATCGCGAATCTCTTGCCCAACGTAAAGTCCCGAGCGACTGGAAAAAAGCGCAGGTGACGCCTGTATATAAGAGGGGTAGAAGGACGGATCCTCAAAATTACAGACCAATATCCTTAACATCGGTTTGTTGCAGTATTCTCAAACATATTCTCAGTTCGAATATAATGAATTTCCTTGAGACACAGAAGTTGCTGTCCATGCTTCAGCACGGCTTTAGAAAGCATCGCTCCTGCGAAACGCAACTCGCCCTTTTTTCACATGATATCTTGCGAACCATGGATGAAGGGTATCAGACGGATGCCATATTCCTTGACTTCCGGAAAGCGTTTGACTCGGTGCCCCATTGCAGACTCCTGACTAAGGTACGAGCATATGGGATTGGTTCCCAAGAATGTGAGTGGCTCGAAGACTTCTTAAGTAATAGAACACAGTACGTTGTCCTCGATGGTGAATGTTCATCGGAGGTGATGGTATCATCTGGTGTGCCCCAGGGAAGTGTGGTAGGTCCGCTGTTGTTTTCTATCTACATAAATGATCTTTTGGATAGGGTGGATGGCAATGTGCAGCTGTTTGCTGATGATGCTGTGGTGTACGGGAAGGTGTCGTCGTTGAGTGACTGTAGGAGGATGCAAGATGACTTGGACAGGATTTGTGATTGGTGTAAAGAATGGCAGCTAACTCTAAATATAGAGAAATGTAAATTAATGCAGATGAATAGGAAAAAGAATCCTGTAATGTTTGAATACTCCATTGGTAGTGTAGCGCTTGACACAGTCACATCGATTAAATATTTGGGCGTAACATTGCAGAGCGATATGAAGTGGGACAAGCATGTAATGGCAGTTGTGGGGAACGCGGATAGTCGTCTTCGGTTCATTGGTAGAATTTTGGGAAGATGTGGTTCATTTGTAAAGGAGGCCGCTTATAAAACACTAATACGACCTATTTTTGAGTACTGCTCGAGCGTTTGGGATCCTTATCAGGTCGGATTGATGGAGGGCATAGAAGCAATTCAGAGGCGGGGTGCTAGATTTGTTACTGGTAGGTTTGATCATCACGCGAGTGTTACGAAAATGCTTCAGAAACTCGGGTGGGAGTCTCTAGAGGAAAGGAGTCGTTTTCGTGAATCGCTACTGAGGAAATTGAGAGAACCAGCATTTGAGGCTGACTGCAGTACAATTTTACTGCCGCCAACTTACATTTCGCGGAAAGACCACAAAGATTAGATAAGAGAGATTAGGGCTCGTACAGAGGCATATAGGCAGTCATATTTCCTTCGTTCTGTTTGGGAGTGGAACAGGGAGCGAAGATGCTAGTTGTGGTACGAGGTACCCTCCGCCACACAACGTATGGTGGGTTGCTGAGTATGTATGTAGATGTAGATATATAATGAGATGTATCTGACGGACCCCTCTTACTGTAACTCGAATCTTATTTTCATTCAGTGCTTCTCGTTGCCCGGCGCTGTTGACTCCGTGTAGAAGAACTGCAGTGCTGCCAACGTGACGTAAGCTCAGCGACAGACGGCGGTCATACGAGGCGTGATGGACGCGCGGCGGGAGCAGCCGGCTCGCCGCCTCGTGGGTGGCTGGCCTGGGCTGAGTTACGCCGGCAGCGCCGCGTCCATCAAACGGCGCCGTCGGCGCAGACAAGCTCACGGCGGCCGCCGCCGGTGGCCGCGTCACTCAGCCATACCCGACGGGCCATCAAGCCGGCAGCCGGCCGAGCAGCGCGTGCAGCTGCTGCTCTCGAGGACGTCGGGTACCAACTGACCGTGCTTACTGCAGACTAGACTTTAAAAATTTAAATACCGTTGCTTTTCAGTTGCAGATTTTTTTGCAATATGACTCGATGATTTTGAGATTCATATACACATACCAAAAATATTTTCCATCACCCCAGTTCCCAGAACTTCAGAAGATAGACGTTGACTGTGGATGTTGTATCACAGACAAATTCCCTTTGACCGTTCAGAGGTCACTCAACCTGCCCAAAGATGTAAACAACCATGCACCAGCAGCGCCTATTAGACGGAAGGGGTCCGACAGCCAATCAGTTCCAGTCATTCTACAGGAAGGAAGTAAACGGCTTGTGTTGTCTGTTGTTGAACCATGTCTAGACGGACAGTAGCTCGGTCAGATCGCGTCCGCATTGTTACCTAGCGCCAAGAAGGGCTCTCAACAAGGGAAGTGTCCAGGAGTCTGGGAGTGAACCACAGCGATGTAGTTTGGGCATGGAGGAGATATAGAGATACGCACTGTCGATGACATGCCTCATTCAGGCCGCCCAAGGCCTACTACTGCAGTAGATGACCTCTACCTACGGATTATGGCTCGGAGGAACCCTGACAGTAACGCCACCATGTTCAATAATGCTTTTAGTGCAGCCACAGGACGTCGTGTTACGACTCAAACGGTGCGCATTAGGTTGCATGGAGCGCAACTTGACTCCCGACGTCCATGGCGATCTCCATCTTTGCAACCACGACACCATGCAGCGCGGTACAGATGGACCCAGTAACATGCCTAATGGACCGCTCAGGATTGGCATCACGTCCTCTTCACCAATGACTGTTGCATATGCCTTCAACCAGACAGTCGTCGGAGACGTGTTTGGAGGCAACCCGGTCAGGCTGAACGCCTTAGACACATTGTCCAGCGAGTGCAGCAAGGTGGAAGTTCTCAGCTGTTTTGGGGTGGCATTATGTGGGGCCGATGTACGTTGCTGGTGGTCATGGAAGGCGACATAACGGTTGTACGATACGTGAATGCCATCCTCCGACCGATAGTGCAACCATATCGGCAGGATATTGGCGAGGCATTCGTTTTCACGGACTATAAATCGCGCCCCCATCGTGCACATGTTGTGAATGACTTCCTCAGGATAACGACATCGCTCGACTAGAGTGACCAGCATGTTCTCCAGACATGAACCCTATCGAAAATGCCTGGGATAGATTGAAAAGGGCTGTTTATGAACGACGTGACCCACCAACCACTCTGAGGGATCTACGCCGAATCGCTGTTGAGGAGTGGGATAATCTGGACCAACAGTGTCTGATGAATTTGTGGATAGTATGCCACGACGAATACAGGCATGCATCAATGCAAGAGGACGTGTTACCGGGTATTAGAGCTACCGGTGTGTACAGCAGTCTGGACCACCATCTCTGAAGGTCTCTCTGTGTGGTGGTGCAACATGAATTGTGTGGTTTTCATGAGCAATCAAAAGGGCGGAAATTATGTTTGTGTTCATCTCTATTCCAATTTTCTGCACAGCTTCCGGAACTCTTGGAACCGAAGTCATGCAAAACTTTTTTTGAAGTTTATATTTGCACAACAAACCTGGTGTGTCATGCAGAATACGCAAAGACGCATATGTGAAGGTGATCGAATGTGATCAAACCCATTTGTGTGCAACTCAGACTCGGTGACCACACATAGTGAAAATTTTACTTTGTACTCAATGTTAGCCGGCCGCGGTGGTCTCGCGGTTCTAGGCGAGCAGTCCGGAACCGCGCGACTGCTACGGTCGCAGGTTCGAATCCTGCCTCGGGCATGGATGTGTGTGATGTCCTTAGGTTAGTTAGCTTTAAGTAGTTCTAAGTTCTAGGGGACTGATGACCGCAGCTGTTAAGTCCCATAGTGCTCAGAGCCATTTGAGCCATTTGAACTCAATGTTACGAGGATGTGGTGAAAACTGATATGGAAACTCTTAAAGCTTTTCATATAAAACTTTATTAACATTTCCCATCTTTATTCTTCAGGGCTACGCAGCATGACTGAGCTGCCCCTACCGATCGACTTTATGCAACCCGCAACACCTTCAAGAACTACACGTGAGATTTTTGCATTCTTTTGCTCGGTAGGTGCATAGTGCTAGTGTTACAGAAAAAAATGAAAAAGACATTTTTGTAGGGAACTGAATATAATTAAATTCTATACTGGGATAAGTTTTCACTGGAGGCATTGGTTTTCGATTTAGTCAAGAAAAACACGTTTTTAGATCACTTTTGCACATTTATGTTGAATAATTCGAAAACTACAGGCGCCTAGCGAAAACGTATCTCAGTATGTAATTTAACTCCATGAAATTTCCTACAAAAAGGTCTTGTACATTTTTCTGTAGGACCAATATTGAGCGAGGAATGTGAATATCTTGTACATGGTAATTAAAATGATGAAACAGATGAAAATCGATAATCGTGAAACTAAGGCGTCGGGTTGTTGCAGGTGTTGCAGTACTTGTATGTCGTCTCACATTGTCACGCTGAAAGAGAGGGTGCTCCATATGAAGACGAACTCCTCTAACTTGTGCTTTCGGTTCTCTGGGGGTTTACAGCATGCTGTTTCTCAAGCAGCGACATAGTTACGTCACACACCGCCAGGTCACACGCTACAGTTCTGTGCCCCCTAGCGGCAGAAGGTTGCAACTTGTTTCGGCGAAGCGCTGATGTCGGCCAAGTAATGTGGATGACATGTAATACATCAGCCAATAGTGAGAACAGAATAAAATTTTCGAAGGCTCTATTTTTCAGCACTCCCTGAACAAAATATCAGAGTGTAACCGTGTTCCCAGTTATTCTATAAGAATGCTAACTGGTGTACAGTAGTTGTGTCTGTCAATAATATTTTTGCTCAATAACATTATTTTTCAGCTTAGTCCCGCTTTAGCTACGGGATCGTTATGGTGCTTTGAAAGAAGCTATCGTGTTCCAGAAACTAGGTGACTGAATAAAGTTCAAGGGCGTGTGGAGAAATCTTCTGTTAATCCACTTTTTAGAACACTGGATTAAATCTCAAATTTCTCCGCGGTGTCTAAAGCCTATGGCAGGTTTTGCAATCTGCCTGTCAAGCAGAGACATTCATTTACAACATCTAACACAAACTCTGGAAGTCACCATACGGTGCATGGCAGAGTGTACTTGTACCACCGTTAATCATTCCACTTCCAGTTCCACTCGCAAGTGGAGTGAGGGAAAAACGACCGTTTATGCGCTTCCATACGAGAACTGATTTTTCCTCGCACTTTTTCTGCGTGACGTATGTTGCTGACAATAGAATCATTCTGCAGTCTGTCGCATATTCCAGTTTTCTAAATTTTCTCGTTAGTGCTTCGGGAAAAGAACATGTTCTTCCCTTCTGGAACTGTCTTCATTAAACGTGTAGGTGACAAATTACCAGCACGCCTAGGAATGGCTTCGATGTCCTCCTTGAAACTGATTTTGTGGGGATTACAAATAGGCCAGCAGCCCTGTAGACTGTGTTTTGTACGCGATCCTCTTTATAGATGAGTTAAACACTCCTACAACTCTCCCATCAAACTGAGGTCAACCGTTCGCTTTCCCTGCAACCGACCTTACCTGCTCTTGGCATTTGATGTCGCATGTACGTAGCAGGTAAACAGAGTTCATTTGGCAGGTAACTAATGTACTCGTACGTATCTTTTGTGAGTACGCCTTTCGTAAGGTTAGCAGACGGAGGGAGAGGATTGGCCCGCGCGAGCAATTTGCTGTTCTGCCGGGATTGGGTGACTGCGTACCTGTCTGACGACGGTACACAGATGAACGTACTTCAGTTATTTAGTGTACGAATTTTAATAGTTTTTGCTTCAGTTCTCTTGGTAATCATTGGCGAATCTGATAGTTATTGTAGGAATAATTTCGTAAGATGATTTAAAGTTATTCTGGAGTTTCTCCTACAGAATACTTCGTCCGTGGGTGAGTCAGGCTCCAATAGTGCCGTACGAAAAAGATACTTTATTTTATCAGATAGATAGTACAGTTGAATTGATATTAATGTGTACTATAAATTTATTAAGTGTAATTGCGAGAAGTGAGAGGCTGAATTGCAGATTATTCACGGCTGTTCAGAACATGAAAGTCGGTGGCTTTTGTGCAATCACACTATGTGTGCTCGAATCTATTGGCTGTTAGTTTCACTAAATGTATATACATTCTGCGCATGAGAGTTACTCATTATGTAAGGAGCGATCAAAAATTTTTCTTTCGAAAGCCACACTAACCGCTTGCCTACATGATGTCGCTGCTCATCTACCCGCATCGGAGGCGCAACGGATTGCACGTGCGCTCCAGCAACGCACTCAGACGGCAAGTCTTTGCCCGCTCTTATGCACAGCGTTCAGAAACAATCTGGGAAGCTTCTAAGGGTGAAGCAGAGTAAGCTGTGCTGAAAAATAATTGTTAAGGAAACGGTGGGATAGGTTGCATCGTTTCCGAGTTAGTTAACATTGTAGTTAGCCAATCAGGCAGATCCGCGATAAAATTCAACGCGCAGTCCGGAACCACGCGACTGCTACGGTCGCAGGTTCGAATCCTGCCTCGGGCATGGATGTGTGTGATGTCCTTAGGTTAGTTAGGTTTAAGTAGTTCTAAGTTCTAGGGGACTGATGACCTCAGAAGTTAAGTCCCACAGTGCTCAGAGCCATTTGAACCATTTTTTGATAAAATTCAAGCGGCTCTCCAAATACATTTACTGTTAGTTGTTCACAGAGTCTAGGTGACAGCGCACGAGACTGCTCAGCCTTTGGCTAGGGTTAGATCCTTATTACAGTCCCACGTCTAATTTCTGAATCACTCTCTTGTTCGGTTTTAGGAACCAATCGAAGAAGACGTCTCTGGCGGGCCACTTGAATTTTTGCGCGCAACGGCCTGATTGGCTAACTTCAGAGCTTAATAATTCGGAAACAGTGGAACGTGTCGAATTTTTTCCCTAACAATTATTTCTCACCATAACGTATCGTGCAACATTCTTAAGGGCTTTGCAGTCTGTTTCTAACTATCGTTTATGTTACAAACTGCTTTAAAATTTTTCTTTGGTAAAGTGATGGTTTTTCATTCTGTGAACTTCGATGTTCTTAACCATGTGTGTTCGTGAATAAGTGGATAGCATTTTCTAATTAATCAGTGGGTAGATCGCAATCTGCGAAGTGGACTGAATAGCTGAATGGCCAAATCGCTCTTAAAGTTCTGGAACTGTATAACTTAGTCGATTTTCGTGGTTTGTAGGACCTCACCATATTCAGTTTGTTATTTCATAATTCTACAACATGTATATGCCTTCAGCGTTTCTGGATCATTTGTGCACGAGATTACATTTCTGTGAATTTTATGTAGGTTATAATGGTTTTTTTTCGTTTGTACGTGTAGTGGCATTTACAAGACCGTGTTGTACAGAGTAGGTTGTACACTGATCAGCCAAAACATTATGACTACTGTCCATCGCGACGTTGGATGTCACCTGGTGGCATTGAGGGTCCGTGACGCGGTAACGAAATTATGTAAGCGGAGCAGACACGAACACACGGACGGGGAAGCATCCTAGCGAAGATATGGGCTGCAAATGGGGATATCCATTGACATAAGCGATTCTGACAAAGTGTAGATTATTATTATGATGAGCCTGTGAACGAAAACGGCGAAACTGATCGAATGTCCACGTGCTACTATCGTGAGCATCTGCAGAAAGAGGTTGGACAGTGAAACTACCACTAGGTGCTGAATAGTTGGACGTCTACAACTCTTCATAGGGCTTACAGTTCAAACATTTGTCTGCTTTGTAAAGTAGGGTAAATGGCGATTTGTGGCATCTCTGCCGAAAGAGAACAATACTGGTGCGCGCGTAAGTGTTTCGGAGGACGCCGTATATCATATATTGTTGAACATGGAGCTCCGCGGCAGAGCATCCGTACATGTTCACGTGGTAACCCAACGAAGTCATCAATTACGACGGCAGCACTGGACCATCGGGATTCGACCGTCGATCAATGAAAACGTATAGGCTCATCGGCGCGAATCACATTTTTGCTACACTAGGTCGATGGCCGTCTCCACAAACGCCGTCATCGAGGTGAACGATGGCTCGAAATGTGCAGCCTGCCACTGACGCAGGCTGGTGGCCTATGTTATTGGAGACATTCTTTTGCATTTGCATGGGACCTTTGGTAGAAATCGAAGACACGTTGACAGCTGCGAACCACCTGTAGCCCTTCATACTTGAAGTCTTCCCCGACGGCGGTGTCATTTTCAGCAGCATTACTGTCCGTGTCTAGGAGCCAGACTCGTACTACAGTGATTTTAGGAACATTATAGTGAACTCACTTTGATGTCCCGGAGACCAAATTCGCCTGATGTAAATCCAATGGAACCTATCTGGGCCACTGTCGCGCGCTATCACCGCGTACGCAGATCAGCGGCCCATTATTCATGTGAATTACGTGACCTGTGCGTATACGTATAATGCCACATATCTCCATAAACCTACCAACATACTTTCGAGTCCCTGATACACAGAATCAGCGATTTATTTCGTCTCAAAGACGGACAGACAAGCTATTAAGCAGATGTCTTGGCTCATCAGTATATCTCATCTTTCTATTAAAGATTCTCTTAGCTGAGGAGCCATTGGGCTTTAGTGGTTGTATCGGTGGTGCTTATGTGATGTTTATTTCGATTTACTGCGGCGTGAAGGACTGTGCGAATGCAAGAGCGGTTTGCTAATTCACTTACCTTTTTGTTATTTCTGCTACCTCCTATCATTATTGAAAATTGACGTGGAACCTTTACGAAAGCTCTAATTTCTTGAATGTTCTCGCTGTGGACAATCAAAAGCGACGAAGAGTTGAAAATTGCGATGTATACGTGTCTGAAAAGTAATATGCATGCGTCAAAGGGACTACTTCAAAAAATGATGTAACTTTAATTTCTCTCTATTACCTCGGCTGTACAATAATAAAAACTGTAATTAAAGTTTCTGTTTGGATCACTCTCGTGCAAAGCGTTGTCTTTAAAATCAATAGATTTTAGAAAACACTAGTGGATAGATGACAATATGACCAATTGGCAACAATAAAAGAAACATATCAGCTTTCTGAACATTTCCATATACTTACCAATCGCCGGCCGCGGTGGCCGAGCAGTTCTAGGCGCTTCAGTCCAGAAACGCGCGACTGCTACGGTCGCAGGTTCGAATCCTGCCTCGGGGATGGATGTGTGTGATGTCCTTAGGTTAGTTAGGTTTAAGTAGTTCTAAGTTCTAGGGGACTGATGATCTCAGATGTTAAGTCCCGTAGTGCTCAGAGCCATTTGAACCATTTTGAACCTACAAATGCATAGCACTCTACGACTCAGCATGGAGGATTATGCAGACTTAATCCGCAGAAAAGAATTCTCACACATTACGGAAGGAACCGTCGGAGATAACCTTACTACCACGAAGCACTCTCGCACGAAAGAACTTCAGTGCACAAACGATCTAGCTGCCGTAAGCTTAGTGAGGTTGAATATTTGGCTTTAATTCGTGCACGATGGAAGAATGTGACAGATGATTAAAAAGAGTTAAGCTGAAACAGATATATTGTTGGCTAAGGTAATTTATTTGGACCAATCTTTCTGATGCTGCGATAGGTTTTCTTTTTCATTATATGCTATTGTTATATATGGTGGTCAATTATTAAAGTAATATCCAAGCCTTGATTTCGTTTTAAGGTAACTAAATACAATTTTATATCTAAGCTTTCAATATTTCACTATTGTCAGTTAATAGGTACATAATACTCCGTTGGAAACTAGTGTAAGGTCTGATAACTGTTGAGGGATATTATATTTTTTAAGGAAGGAAAAAACAGAACCCTGCTTAACATTAACTCTCTGAACTCGAAAACAGAAGTGACCACATATTTCTAAAACAAATGAAGTAAAATGGTGTGTACTGTGTGTGTGAGATCAAATCCAGTAATTCCTGAAATGAGAATGAAATTATTACCTTAATACACAAAATGCTTAACAGCAACAGCAATATCACATGTGAATTGCCTGTAAATTAATAGTCCTTTGACTTATGATTTAAGGCTAGGTTACAGACACGGTCAACGGCTGTGCTCCTAAACTATTAAACACATTACCCCACACATTACTGCACAATTATTGTGACCTTAATGTTTGCAAAGACGATAAAAAAAGTAAAACTCAACAGTGAATTTAAAACCGGATTTGTTACAGTTGTATACGTGAACTCCCCTATAAATACAAAAATAGGTAAGGCATCAAAACAAGGTTTTTACATGAGCTGTACACAAAAATGCGGTATTGTTCTTTACATTCTTTTTTAATGTGTTCGTAGGTTTTCCCGGCTTTTTGTCTTTTTTTTCTTATTTAAATCATCAAAATCCCATGTGGTTGGAGGGCCCTGCACATAATGCTCCCTACATTCTCATCTCGGGAAAGATCCGGCGACCTTTCTAGCCAAGGTAGGATTTGGAATGCACGAATGCAAGCAGTAGAAACTATTGCCGTGTGCCAGAGAAATGTAAGCCCAGGATGACGTCTCCAGACACATCTTTGGCCTGGAATCTCACTGACTGGTGTAGAATTGTCCTCAGTGATGAGTCCCTCTTGGAACTGAGCTCCGATGATTAACAAAGAAGTTTGGAAACGTCCTGGACAGCAGTGGAAGACCAACAACCAAGAGTCTGGAGCGAAATTTCCTTTCAAATTAGGACTGCTTTGGTTGTCATCCGCGGCGGCCTTACAGCACAGCGGTATGTCGACGATATCCTACACCCCGTTTTGTTGCTCTTTATGGCAAGCCATCCTCGACTCACATTTTTGGGATCACACGGCGAGAATTTCTACTGCTTGTCATTTTCCTTGCCAGACCCTACCTTGGCAAGCAACGTCACGGATCTCTCCCCTTACGAGAAAGTTGGGAGCATTACGGGCAGGTCTCTCCAACCATCTAGGGATTTTGACGATCTAACGCGCGAATTGGACAGAACTGAGCATTACACCCCCCAGGAGGACATCCAACAAATCTCTCAGTCAAAGCCAGCTGAGACTCAATCTAGATATAGAGTGAGTCAGTCAAGTGAAATGGAAATAAGACACGGATTTCTGGTCAGATGAGTATAGGGTACTATCAACAATAGCAGGAAATGGTCTAGAGGGACGGGAGCAGGATTATGAATGGAAAGTTAAGGCAGAGAAAGGATTGTTCTCATGAGAATCGTCAGTAAACCATCACCGACAACGGTAGTTCAGGTATACATGTCAACGTCTCAAACAGAAAATGAACAGACAGGGAAAGTACACCACGATATTGAACGGGTAATTCAGTACGTAATGGGAGACCAAATGCTTCAAATGGCTCTAAGCACTATGGGACTTAACATCTGAAGTCATCAGAATCCTAGTCTTACAACTACTTAAACCTGTCTAACCTAAGGACATCACACACATGCAAGCCAAGGCAGGATTCGAACCTGCAACCGTAGCAGCAGCGCGGTCCCGGACTGAAGTGCCTAGAACCGCTCGGTCACAGCGGCCGGCGGAGTACAAAATCTAATAGTCATGAGGGATTGGAACGCGGTTGTAGGGGAAGGGGTAGAAGAAATTGCTACCGGAGATTACTAGGAATGGAAGAGGAGAAATACTAGTTCAGCTTTGCAATAAACTTCAGCTACTAATGACGAGTACTCTGTTCAAGAATCACAAGAGGAGGATGTGTACTTTTAAAAGGCCGGGAGATGCGGAAAGATTTCAGTTAGATTACATCATGTTCAGGCAGAGATTTCACTTAGATTACATCATGGTCAGGGAGAGATTCAGATACAGGACAGCAATGCGTGCCCAGAGGAAGACGTAGGCCCAGATCACAAGTTAGTAATGATGAAGAGTGGGGTGAAGCGTAAGAGGGGAAAGTCAGTGCGCAAGAAGGATAAACTAAGAAACGAAGAGATAAACCTGAAGTTCTCTGAGGCTACAGATACTGAAATAAGGAATAGCTCAGCAGACAGTTCAGTTGAAGAAGTATGGACATCTCGAAAAAGGGAAATCACAGAAACAGGAAAGAAAACCATAGGTACAAAGATGGTAACTGCAAAGAACCCATAGGCAACAGAAGAAATACTTCAGGTGATCAATAAAAGGAAGAGGTGCAAAAAGTTTCAGGGAAATTCAGGAATACAGAAATGCACGTCACTTAGGAATGACATAAATAGGAAGTTCAGGGAAACTAAGGCGGAATGGTTGCACGATAAATGTGAACAAATCGAAAAAGAAAAAGCGATTGTCGAGAGGACTAACTCAGCGTATAGAAAAGTCAAAACAACGCTTAGTGAAATTAAAAGCCAGGGTGGTAGCAATAAGAATGCAATGGGAATTCCCTATTAAATACAGACGAGAGAGCAGCCAGGTGGAAAGAGAACATTGAACGCCTTAATGATGGGGAAGACTTGTCTAATGACATGGTAGAGGAAGAAACAGGTGTCGATATAGAACAGATAAGAGATCTGGTATTATAATCGGAATTTAAAAGATCTTTGGAAGACTTAAGATCAAACAACGTAGAAAAGATAGATACAATCCCATCGGAATTTCTAAAGTCATTGGGAGAGATGGCAATAAAACGACAATTCACGTTGGTGTGTAGAATGTATAAGTCTGACGGTATACCTTCTGACTTTCGGAAAAATATCAGTCACACAAACCTAAAGATTACAACAGTCGACAGGTGCGAGAATTATACAATCAGCTTAATAGGTTGCTAACAAAAATAATATTCAAAGAAGTGGAAAAGAAAATGGAGGTTGTGTTACAAGGCGATCAGTTCGGTTTTAGGGAAGGTAAAGGCACCAGTAAGGCACTTCTGACGTTGCAGCTGATAATGGAGGCAAGACTGAAGAGAAATAAAACACGTTCATAGGATTTATCAACGTGGAAAAATAGTTCGATAATGTAAAATGATGCAAGACATTTGAAATTCTGAGAGAAATAGGGGTTAGCTACAGGGAAAGACGGGTAATATGCAATTTTTACAAGAGCCAAGAGGGAAGATTAAGAGAGGAAGACCAACAATGAAGAGCTCGGATTAAAGTCGGTGTACGACGAGTTTCACCTTTACTGTTCTATCTACACACTGAGGAAGCAAAGATGGAAATAAAAGAAAGGTTCAAGGGTGGAATTAAAATTCAAGGTGAAAGAATATCAAGTATAAGACTCGCTGATGACACTGCTATCCACATGGAAAGTGAAGAAAAATTACATGATCTTAGATTGGAATGAATAGTCTAATGAGTACAGAATATATACTGAAAATAAATCGAAGAAAGACGAAAGTAATGAGAATTGGCGGAAATGAGAACAGCAAGAAACTTAACATCGTAATTTATGTTATCAGAAAGTAGATGAACTTTAGGACTTCTACTACCTAGGCAGAAAAATAACACGACGGACGGAGCACTAAGGACATAAAAAGCAGACTAGAACTGCCAAAAAAGAGCGTTCTTGGCCAAGAGAAGTCTACTAGTATCAAACATAGGCCGCAATTTGAGGAAGAATTTTCTGACAATGTACGTTTGGAGCACAGCTCTGTATGGTAGTGAAACATGGACTGTGGGAAAACCTGAACAGAAGAGAATGAAGTATTTGAAATGTAGTCCTATAGAAGAATGTTGAAAATTAGGTGGACTGATAAGGTAAGAGATCAGCAGGTTCTCCGCAGAATCGGTGAGGAAGGGAATATATGGTTCAAATGGCTCTGAGCACTATGAGACTTAACATCTTAGGTCATCAGTCCCCTAGAACTTAGAACTACTTAAACCTAACTAACCTAAGGACATCGCACACATCCATGCAGCGCCTAGAACCGCAAGGCCACCGCGGCCGGCGGAATATATGGAAAACAGTGACAAGAATAAGGGACATTACACGAATGCACCAACGAGGCATGGTTGACTGCTTGCTTTACACGTTTGCATGAAACATGGACTGTGGGACAACCGGAATAGAATAGAATCGAAGTATTTGAGATGTGGTGTTACATAACTACTTCCATGGTACTAGAGGGAGCTGTAGAGGACAGAAACTATGGAAGAAGACAGAGATCGGAAGACATCAAAGTAAGCTGCATGCAAGTGCGTGGCTGCTGAATTTGGCACCATGTCCCTCAGGTGGACGTCTAACAACTTTGTCAATCAATGCCAAATCAAATAATTTCTTGTGCAAGGGTCAGAAGTGGACGAACACGTTACTGATTTTCTCAATCTGAGAAGCTTATTCTCTTGAACAAATCATCCAATTCTTCTGAAATCGTAGTCGTTTGTTTGTCTGGAGATGTACATTACATA
Organism: Schistocerca serialis cubense; assembly: GCF_023864345.2. NCBI lineage: Eukaryota > Metazoa > Arthropoda > Insecta > Orthoptera > Acrididae > Schistocerca > Schistocerca serialis. Next base: position 383,143,232 of record NC_064639.1, read on the forward strand.
TACCGATTTCCGTCCCATTAGAATAATTTCTTCATGATGCTTCTAATATGTCTGATTGACTCGTTATATTACGCAGTTTTAAATGGCCACACAATTCTATCTGTACAGCAGTGCACAAAACAAACCAGATGAATATTCTAATCTAAGCTACGCCCCTGCGGTAGATTATTGTCATTAAAAACATTACGTCGACTTTGGACCCCACTGCAACTAATATATTGATTTTCTAATGCTCACTCATTTCACTGAGTGCCATTTCTCCTTTCCGATATTGGATTTAGCAGCAGTTCATTTGACACCCATTACAGAAATCCCCCTCCCCCCCTTAATTTTGAGTGATGAGGTAGTGTGGGCACATATACGACATATGAGAGGTACAAACAGCCAAGAATTCTTCTCCATGTACGATTTTTCCGTTTTGAATTGAGCTATATTGATGCACATTTTTCCTGTAGATGAACGTTACAATGGTTTTGTAGTTATTGGTGTATAATCCTCCGCCTAAAACTGTCATTACTATGTCCAAGACAGTGGTCATTTCTGCTGACACTGCAGACGGTTGTAGCGGTTCGTCTATGACGACCCTCAGAACGCAATTATACTCCTCATACAAATAACAACAGTAGGAGAATGTGCTGAAGAGTATTTCCGGCCAGATGAAGCTACAAGCATGTATTTGTGCTAATATGTAAATGTATGTCATAGAAAGGGATATAACGACGCTACACAGGATCACGAAACTATGGAGGAAATACAGGGTTGGAGAACATTATGGAAACACCGTGAGAAATGCCTGCTTGAACATACAGGGTGTTTCAAAAATGACCGGTATATTTGAAACGGCAATAAAAACTAAACGAGCAGCGATAGAAATACACCGTTTGTTGCAATATGCTTGGGACAACAGTACATTTTCAGGCGGACAAACTTTCGAAATTACAGTAGTTACAATTTTCAACAACAGATGGCGCTGCAAGTGATGTGAAAGATATAGAAGACAACGCAGTCTGTGGGTGCGCCATTCTGTACGTCGTCTTTCTGCTGTAAGCGTGTGCTGTTCACAACGTGCAAGTGTGCTGTAGACAACATGGTTTATTCCTTAGAACAGAGGATTTTTCTGGTGTTGGAATTCCACCGCCTAGAACACAGTGTTGTTGCAACAAGACGAAGTTTTCAGCGGAGGTTTAATGTAACCAAAGGACCGAAAAGCGATACAATAAAGGATCTGTTTGAAAAATTTCAACGGACTGGGAACGTGACGGATGAACGTGCTGGAAAGGTAGGGCGACCGCGTACGGCAACCACAGAGGGCAACGCGCAGCTCGTGCAGCAGGTGATCCAACAGCGGCCTCGGGTTTCCGTTCGCCGTGTTGCAGCTGCGGACCAAATGGCGCCAACGTCCACGTATCGTCTCATGCGCCAGAGTTTACACCTCTATCCATACAAAATTCAAACGCGGCAACCCCTCAGCGCCGCTACCATTGCTGCACGCGAGACATTCGCTAACGATATAGTGCACAGGATTGATGACGGCGATATGCATGTGGGCAGCATTTGGTTTACTGACGACGCTTATTTTTACCTGGACGGCTTCGTCAATAAACAGAACTGGCGCATATGGGGAACCGAAAAGCCCCATGTTGCAGTCCCATCGTCCCTGCATCCTCAAAAAGTACTGGTCTGGGCCGCCATTTCTTCCAAAGGAATCATTGGCCCATTTTTCAGATCCGAAACGATTACTGCATCACGCTATCTGGACATTCTTCGTGAATTTGTGGCGGTACAAACTGCCTTAGACGACACTGCGAACACCTCGTGGTTTATGCAAGATGGTGCCCGGCCACATCGCACGGCCGACGTCTTTAATTTTCTGAATGAATATTTCGATGATCGTGTGATTGCTTTGAGCTATCCGAAACATACAGGAGGCGGCGTGGATTGGCCTCCCTATTCGCCAGACATGAACCCCTGTGACTTTTTTCTGTGGGGACACTTGGAAGACCAGGTGTACCGCCAGAATCCAAAAACAATTGAACAGCTGAAGCAGTACATCTCATCTGCATGTGAAGCCATTCCGCCAGACACGTTGTCAAAAGTTTCGGGTAATTTCATTCAGAGACTGCGCCATATTATTGCTACGCATGGTGGATATGTGGAAAATATCGTACTATAGAGTTTCCGAGACCGCAGCGCCATCTGTTGTTGAAAATTGTAACTACTGTAATTTCGAAAGTTTGTCTGTCTGAAAATGTACTGTTGTCCCAAGCATATTGCAACAAACGGTGTATTTCTATCGCTGCTCGTTTAGTTTTTATTGCCGTTTCAAATATACCTGTAGATGCAGATGCTAGCCAAGCCTGCAGTCTGGAAGAGACAGTCGCTATCAGAACCGTGTTCCGTGTACTTGTGAGTGCATTCTGTCGGAGCTAATTGAGCTTGAATGCGGACAAATTGTTTGTTCTTGTATGGTGGATGCTTCCCTAACCAAGGTAGTCGCAGTGCTTAGTATTTCAAGAGCCCCGCATAGAGAATTTGCACTGAAGCAAGAAACAAATTATATAGGTATGTGTATTCAAATACAGATATATGTAAACAGGCAGAAGACGGCGTTGCGGGTCGGCAACGACTATACAAGACAACAAGGGTTTGGTGCAGTTGTTGGATCGGTTACTGCTGCTACAATGGCAGGTTATCATGGAGTTTGGTGTTATAGTAGGCACACGAGAGATGGGACACAGCATCTCCGAGGTAGCGATGAAGTGAGGATTTTCCCATACGACCATTCTCCCATACGACAAGTATAGACTTCCGTATTCAAATACGGAGATATGCAAACAGACAGAGTACGGCGCAGCTGTCCGCAACGCCTACGTAAGACAAGTGTCTGGCGCTCTTGTTAGATCGGTTACTGCTGCTACAAAAGTAGGTTATCAAGATTTAAGTGAGTTGGAACGTGTTGTTATAGTCGGCGCACGAGTTACGGGAAGCTGCATCTCCGAGGTATCGATGAAGTGGGGCTTTTCCCGTAGGACAATTTCACGAGTGTACCGCGAGTATAAAAAATCCGGTACAACATCAAATCTCCGACATCGCTGTGGTCGGAAAAAGATCCTGCAAGAACAGGACCAGTGACGACTGAAGAGAATCATACAACGTGACAGAACTGCAACACTTCCGCAAACTGCTGAAATTTTCAATTCTGGGCCATCACCAAGTGTCAGCGTGCGAACCATTGAACGAAACATGATCGACATGGGCTTTCGGAGCCGATGGCCCACTCGTGTGCCCGTAGTGACTGCACGACACAAAGCTTCATCGTCGCCTGGGCCTGTCAACACCGTCAATGGACTGTTGGTGACTGGAAACACGCTGCCTGCTCGGACGAGTCTCGTTTCAAATTGTATGGAGCGGATGGACCTGTACGGGTATGGAGACCACTTCTTGAACCCATGGACCCTGCACGTCAGCAGAGGACTGCTCAAGCTGGTTGAGGCTCTATAATGGTGTGGAGTGTGTGCAGTTGGAGTGATATGGGTTCCCTGATAGATCTTGATACGACTCTGACATGTGACACGCACGTAAGCGTCCTGTCTGATCACGTGCATCCATTCATGCCATTGTGAATTCCGACGGAGTTTGGTAATTCCAGCAGGAAAATGCGACATCCCACACGTCCACAACTGCTACAGAGTGGCTCCAGAAGCTGTCTTCTGGTTTTAATCACCTCCGCTCGCCACCAAATTCCCCGACACGAACATTATTGAGCACATCTGGGTTTGGTGATGATCTGGGCAGCCGTATCTTGGTATTCCACGGGACCATGGTCACTTTGCATGGTCGTATTTCTGCCAAGAATTATGGGACCGTTTTGGGTAATGAGCTCCGTCCCGTGGTACGTTTGTTCCCCATTGGTGATTTTGTGCTCCAAGGCCACACAGCCCGTGACCATAGAGTTCCCATCTTCCAGAACTGGTTTTGTAAATTGGAGAATGAACTCTCGCATCTTTCCTGGCTATTCCAGTTACCAGAGCTCATTACTATTGGGTTCTCGTGGTCTACTTTTGAGAGAAGGGTGTGTGGTCGCTATCCCCACATTCATCATCGTTACCTCAACTTGCCACTGTCTTGTAGAAAGAATGGTATGAGATTGTCTTGAAAACCACACAGGACCTCTATTTCTCTGCTCCAAGACGACTGGAAGCTGTTTCGAACGCCAACGGTCTTCCTACATCGTATTAGGCATGGCAATGTGTTTATGGTATTTCCATATTTTTGTCGGCCCCTGTAGAACACCTGGCCATGTGTGCGAGAGCACCGACAGCAGGGCGGCTGTAGTCCAGCAGCCACAGAGTGTCGGGACGCCACTGATGTTGAACAAGAAACACGAAATAAAAGTGTGTACCATCAAGCTTTCGTTTATATACATGGTTGACCAATGTATATTATTCATATTTTGTCAGGCCGAGGTTCTACCGATATATCTATTGATGACGGATTTAATTTGAGTTGAAACATTCTTTGATAATAAGGGAATATATGGCTCATTACGAGTAGAATCAGAGCCAATAATATGAAAGAATTTGCGTTAGGCGGTCATCGTCAAAATTCGTAAGTTGAACGTTAGTTATGTACCAGGAAAACGAAGACTGATTTGCTGTGCAAGATTTCTTTCCCCTGTTTTTGAAGAATAATTACGAACAGAATGAGAGTATTTACTTTTGTATCCCGCCTGGAAGGCGGCACGTGGGTCTGCTCCTGAAATCTTAAGAATTGGACCAATGAAGGAAGCGAGTAGGAGCAGGTGAGATAAAACACATCGGTACTACAAGTAAGGTAAAAGAGGCTTTACTATAGTATAAACATATGCAACCATATTACATAACTTTTAGGTGATGAGCACGTAGTTGTGCAGCCAAAGTCCATATAAGAAAGTCTCAATAGCAAGCTAAGCTAAAGCGATGGTTCTCGGCCGTCAGCTCTTCATTAACTGGACGAAAGTGGAGCAGCGCTCGTAGAGCTGCAGTGTCGACTATAGGGCGCTGTGGTCGGCGAAGATCTTCCGCTCTCGTAATGCCAACCTACGTTGTTACATCGGAATTATCGATACCACATTTACTCTTTGGGAAAGCTAAAAACTCTGAGAAATTAGGAACCTTACATTTCGTGTGCGGGGAAGAACTTTAACACAACGCAGCCAGATTACCTTATTTAGGGCGATCGATCATGTAGAGTATTGCACTTTTCTGGGGATTAGTATATTCGACCCCTACTGCGTGTGATCTCACCTGGACCTGAATTTAATATTCTATGAGAGTCGAGGATCGGGGGTGTGTGAACGTCGAAGTATAATAAGGGGATTTGTCATGACGTCACTAACTTGAAGCCGATGTTCGCAGTGTTAGTAGCCTCAAACTTTAGCTTCCGACGGAAGTGCCTGATAAAAAGATGACAGCTTGCACCATTTAGAGGTGTACTAGCCGTCCTGACTATAGTCTGAAGTCTAATCTAATACATTTCATTCGTAACTGGACTTGTTCAAGCGACATTTTTTATATACATGGATTTTAGTTTCACTGTTTACTTTAACTATAGTAGTTTTATTTGTATAATTTGAGTTTAGACTTTCTATCAATATAACTCAAAGAGCGCTCTGGCGGATCGCTGTGAGAAGGAAATATTGCAAACTGTCCATACATAGCAAATAATGTTGTCAGCATTTTCGGGAAGAGGATATAGACGGAACCTCAGATTCGACATTTCGTATTGAGGAAAATGTTGGATTACAGCATCAGCCATTTCACATCACATATTTATCTTCTAGGTTTTCTGAAACACGTAACAAAATGAAAGTTACATTAACGAGGCCAAATGCCTCCTATTACTGAATGAAGTATGCCTTTAATCACCGAAAAACGTCTGAAAATGCCTTCTTGACACCATGTTATTCGCGAAAGCACCGTAATACACTATGCGGTAAAGGTACCCGGATACCTCTAAAAACATACGTTTTTCATATTAGGTGCATTGTGCTGCCACCTACTACCGGGTATTCCATATCAGCGACCTCAGTAGTCAATAGACATCGTGAGAGAGCAAAATGGGGCGATGCGCGGAACTCACGGACTTCGAACGTGATCAGATGATTGATTGTCACTTATGTCATACGTCTGTATGCGACATTTACACACTCCTAAACTTCTCTAGGTCCACTGTTTCCGATAAGATAGTGAAATGGAAACGTGGAGGGACACGTAAAGCACAAAAAGCGTACAGGCCGACCTCGTCTGTTGACTGACGTATACCGCCAAGAGTTGAAGAGGGTCGTAATGTGTAATAGGGAGATATCTATTCACACAATCACACAGAAATTCCAAACTGCGTCAGGATCCACTGTAAGTACTATGACAGTAAGGCGGGGGTGAGAAAACTTGGATTTCATCGCCGAGTGGCTACTCATAAGCCACACATCACGCCGGTAAATGCCAAGCGACGCCTCGCTTGGTGTAAGGAGCCTAAACATTGGACGACTGAACAGTGGAAAACCGTTGTGTGGAGTAACGAATCACAGTACACAACGTGCCGATCCGATGGAACGGTGAGGGCATGGCTGATGCTCCGTGAACGTCATCTGCCAGCGTGTGCAGTGCCAACAGTAAAATTCGGAGGCGTTTGTTTTATGGTGTGGTCGTGTTTTTCATCCAGGGGGCTTGCACTCCTTGTTGTTTTTGCGTGGCACTATCACAGCACAGGCTTACATTGATGTTTTAAGCACCTGCTTGCTTCCCACTGTTGAAGAGCAATTCGGGGATGGCGATCGCAAATTTCAACACTATCGAGCACCTGTTCGTAATGCACGGCCTGTGGCGGAGTGGTTACACGACAATAATGGACTGGCCTGCACAGAGTCCTGACCTGAATCCTACAGAACACCTTAGGGGTGTTTGGAACGCCGACTTCCTGCCAGGCCTCATCGACCGACATCGATACCTCTCTTCAGCGACGGCCGGAGTGGCCGTGCGGTTCTAGGAGCTACAGTCTGGATCCGAGAGACCGCTACGGTCGCAGGTTCGAATCCTGCCTCGGGCATGGATGTGTGTGATGTCCTTAGGTTAGTTAGGTTTAATTAGTTCTAAGTTCTAGGCGACTGGTGACCTCAGAAGTTACGTCGCATAGTGCTCAGAGGCATTTGAACCATTTGAACCTCTCTTCAGTGCAGTACTTCGTGAAGAATGGGCTGCTATTCTCCAAGAAACCTTCCAGCATCTGATTGAACGTGTGTCTGTGAGAGTGGAAGATGTCATCAAGGCTAAGGTTGGGCCAACACCATATTTGATACCTGTATGGTAGGTGCTCAGAGAGTGCAAAGGATAAGGTTACGATTCTGGATGGGGCCGTAAACAGTTACTGTGAGTTGCACAATCAAACGCACAACTTTATTTTTCTAAGAACCATTTATTTACACTTGCTTTGAAACATCACAATTAGACAATACGGCTGAAGGCCTAGTTAAAGAAAACTTGTAATGCTTTCTGGGCTGAAGGTCCAAAATCACACCAAAAACAAGAACGGCTGAAGGCCTGGCTTAGAAATCAAAAGCAATTAAAAATAGGAGGTAATTTTTTTTTAAACACATGCAATTGAAAACAATTAGCGGCTGAAGGCCTACACTGCACGTCTGAAGGACAACTGTAATTAAATCACATTGATAAACAATTTTTTCTAACCAAGAACTTGTTTTTAAACTTACAAGAGAACAGCCGAAAGCCTGATTAAATAAATATTAACTTATTGCACGGCCACAAACAAATTTGAAAGAACGGCTGAAGGCCTGAACAAGAAGTCAGAAAAAGAATTTAAAATAAACCCCTTCCTTCTTATGAAAAATTTTCCTTTAAAGAATACACACGGCTGAAGGCCTTATTACATAAAAGGGGTTCAGGCAAATCCTCAGCTGAAGGCCACACATAACACATCGAACAACTAACGACTTACGGCCTGGATTACAAACAATTTCAGATAGAACAAATTTTAAGGAAAAATATTTTTTAAAAAAATGAAATCAGTCTTGAAAATTTTAGTTTAACACGGCTGAAGCCTTTATGTAAAATTTTAAACAAAAATGAATTAATACACGGCCGAAGGCCTCGCACAATACTTCTAACTAAAGTGAAAATCACAATCTAAAACAAACAGAACAAGTGGTGCTCAGAAGTGTTCCAAGGGTCGGCCTGAGAAGGTAGCTCAAACGTAAGGTGAGGTGAGACAGGCAGCCAAGAGTTGAAGTTACATAATCGGATGGCAACTGAAACTGGGGACAACCCAAGGACCGACGAACACTTTAACCAATTCCCTCCCGTCCGACCAACGGCACAACGATGGAAAATATTGGTCGAGGACGGGGATACGAACAGCACTACGTCTTCAGAAATTGGCGTCTAAAAACAGCCAAGGGAACAACAACCACTCTAAGCAAAATATGAACCAAACAACTTAAAAGGCTGTCGAACTACACTCCGTGCTGGACAGCACCAACACGACGAAGAAAGGCACACTGCCGGAAAACTACGCTAACGACCAGGGCAGGTAACTGTGGCATTAAGGGGCTCCGGAAAGGCTCAAAATCATGAAAAGTTCAATTTTTACTTTTTTTGCGTTTTCTGAATCTGCAGACTATTACCTTTTAATAGATATATAATTTATTCAATTCCGAAGACTACAACTATTTTAAAATTTTTTTTGTAATGTGTTCTACATGGGCGTGACCCACTGTAGCGCTGTTAAACTGCTGTCAAATGGTGTTATTATTAACGTCCGTGTTCATCAGGTACATTTTAGTGATGTGAGATAAAGTATGTGTTGTGGCTAACCTGTGATGGTTCAATATATATCGCTGGTGTGATTGTCGATTGTTTCGTGTTTATTTACTCTGTCGTTATCTCGAAAATATTCGTAATTAATTCTGTTTCTTGAGTCTCTGTTTTGTTGAAGTATAATAATGAGTAAAAGGAAAGTTATTAGAAATCCTCTGAAGGCTTTTAAGAAACGGAGAAATGTTGGAAAGCCAAAGGTATGTGTTATTACTGTAAACAATAAAGACGATAACCAAGTGAGTGAACCTATCCTCTCAAGTACACCTGCCCATAGCAGTCAAAGTGGGAAAGAAAATACTTCACAGAAGAAGCTTGGTTCAATGAGTGAAAACTATGAATGTCTTATGGGCGAGTCGGATGTGAATGAAATATTTGATATGTCGGTTCTCAAAGGAATTTTTTCAAACTGTGTAATATGTATTCATTGTAGTGAAGTTGGTCTGGAACTCTCCATAATAAAGCACGTAGGACTTGCTAGTGAAATACAACTGAAATGTGATAAGTGTTCATACATGACCACCTTTTGGAACAGTGTTGCAGTAACTGCAACTGAAGAAAACGGTAGCAAAATCTACGAACACAACAACGAGCGATGCTTGCTTTAGACAAGGAACGCCTTCGGGCTGCAGACAGGACAGTAAAGAGTCTAGAAATACAAGCAAGAGTAAACAGGAGGAGGAACAAGAGGAAGCTGGAGGAGGAGTTTGCAGAGAATGAAAATAATCCATCCTATGGACCTGGAATGCACTAAAAAGTTAATCCAATCTTTGTCGCTCGATTCCCAAAACTTTTATTTTCTCATACTAATTACATGTTGTCTAAGTATCTTCCAAACATATTTGTTTCAAACTTTCAGTAAATGTTACACAGTACCTTCTGCATAATTTAACACAGCCTTTTTCCAAAAAACTATATTTTTGAATATATAAATAAAAAATTGCAAAAAAAATGTTGTGAATTTTCATTACAATTGAAAAAAAAATCATCTTTAATAACTGAACTAAAATTTTGTAAAATCCCTGTGTTAAGTTGTAGCCCATATTCCAATAAATAAACTGTAAAAAGTTCAACTTCCTACCTCAAATACTTTGTGAGGAAAGATGTAATTTATAAGCGTTATTTTAACATTGCAAGTATAGGGCGTTCTGGAGCCCCTTAAGGGCCACAGGGCAGAAAGTACCGATGGTGCACTTCACTGGCAAGTAACAGTCTGTTTAATAAATAATCACAATATAGGAAGACCGCTGCAAGACTTCGACAACTCCAACAAGTCATACGTTGCTGCTAGCCCAAACGGCCCAGGGAGCAACAACCCGCAAATGAACGAAGAGATGTCACAATAGTTGAGATTTCATAACGGGTTAACTGATCACTCAACTTCAGCGTCCACGTTCGGTGGGCAACGAACTTCGTCGCCCTCGCAGCTAGCGCCTCACGAACCGACAGCGCGTGCACGCTGCCAGCGGTCCCGTCCTGGCCTGGCGTTGCGGAGACGTCCTCGCTGCTCCGTCCCAACCGACTGACTACATGCAGCATGCAAACAGCATTCGAATAGCTGCTCAGTCAAAACCACACAAGCTACACACGGTTCCACCGAAACACTTCCACAAACAACCCGAACAATACTAAAAGCAGTGACTGTGGAACAACAAGGACGAACCTCAAGTCGACACACACGGAGAACCCAGAAGCGGTGGGCGACCAAATACACGTCGTCCGATGAGACGACCGGCCGAACGACCAACCCAGGTCGTCCCCACTGAAGTCACGTGTGTCGACAACGGTCGGGCGAGACATGGGTGCACGGTCCTCACTGCTGCTCCGTCCCAACAACTCCCGACACACGACTACCCGGAAATACTGGCGGTCACTGCAGAGATAGTACGAGAGTGCTGTGATCGATAAGCGCTGCTGCTGCTATTCACGGGCAGGCAAACCAGCAACCTAGTGACGCTAGTAAATCGGGTAAGAAACCGGACGGCAGTACCGCAAATAGAATATGTCAAGCAATAAACGGCAGAACACGATCCGCGCACGGCTCAATATTGAATTCCAGCATTACCGATGGAGGACAGGGCGCCACGAACATTTTTGTGTTATTTTCACCCAGGTGTTCGGATACTTTTGATCACATAGTGTGTATACTATTTAGAACAAGTGTTGCGTGGGCATGACAGAAATTAGGAACTAGAAGCAATTCTAAACAGTAGTTTGTTGATGTTATCGAGCTACTAACGTGGCGGCGCCGGCTTCAAAGCAATGAACAGCCCGTATCTGTAGCGCCACATCCCCTTCATATACCTCCATGGCGAGCATACCAATTTAAAATATATCTTAAATCACCTCATGACAGGTAGAACGCTACACTGGCGACTTTACACACGTGCCGACAGGAAACCGCCAAGCCATGCAAGGGTCACAGTTGAGTCTCTGGTGCACTGAGAAAGATCGCAGAGTTCCATGAACTGTACCGACTTGGTGCGTCTTCATTCCGAGTAGCATAGCGAAAGCGAGGCGTCGGTTCTTGATGTGTTAAGGAAATCGATTGCGACTGTACTATACTTGGATGTTCAAACTCAGTTAGACTTTTAATCGATGTAGTTGAAATTTCTGAAAGGATGCCTGACAGACACGTGAAACGCAATACAGCTTCACTACTTCGCACCAAGACTGTAACAACCACCACCAGTCTTCTGACTGATTTGATGCAGCACGCCAACTCATCTCAGAATAGCTTGTATGCGATAGGTATATCGTGTAATACCGACTTTTTAGGCCGATGTTTTGATACTGGCAGAGTTCTATTGGCTGGGAATGTCGTCTTCACGAGTGCTAGTCTGCTTTTTATGTCCCCGTTGTTTCAGCTATGACGCGTTATTTTGCTTCCAAGGTAACATAATTCCTTAACTTCGTGATTGTCACAGTTAATTTGAATGTTACGTTTATCACTAATCTCATTTTTGCTACTCCTCATTCTTCATCTTAACTCATACTCAGTACTCACTTGGTGCTTCATTACATTTGACAGGTTGTGTAGTTCATTTTCACAGAAAAGAGCACTATCATCGTGAATTTTAATCCCACTCCAGGAACAATCTTCCATTTTAGTCACTATAACTCACTGCAGAGACGAGTATAGTCATGCATCCAGATGCGAGGAATACATGTGGGTCACCTTCAACAGATCCGTATACACATTTTCAATAACTAGGACAATACTTCATTGTAAAATCAGTGGTATTTCCTAACCAGTCATTTGCAGTTCCCTCGTAAACGGTTTGCGGGCTCATCCACTGACAAACGCTTTTCCTTCTATGGCCGCATACTTACGCCTACTTCAATTTAAGCTGTTAATTATCATACTCCCAGTATGAAACATTAAAGGTGTCTGCATTACGCGGAGCACCAATGTGAGCAGTGGCGGCTCATTTCACCTCCCCACTATTAATAACATTCAGCTGGCGTCTCACCAGGGGTGCGGACTATTCCCTTGTGCTGTTATTGCTTCCTCGCCTAGTCTTCAAAAGCGGGCGCTGGAGTCCAGTCCCGGGAGGCCTCCGAAGAGCGTGGCGCAAACAGTTGACGGTTAGTTTTCGCACGGTGTGGAGCTGTGGACAACAACAGAGCTTGGAGCAAAGGACACTGTGTGGACCCCCACGACGTCTTTTCCGGGTCGTTGTTCACTTTTCTTCGTTATGACTGGGCAGAAGGCGAAGTTTTGGTTAGGTAATATTGTGCACAGCTAGTTGTTCAGCTCTGTGCACGAGATACGCTCTCCTCAAGCTGTTTCAGCAGATCGTGTTTATGATCATAGAGTCGTCACGCACGCCTTATTACAATGAAGAACCAAAGAAACTGGTACTCCTGCCTAGTATCGTGTAGGGCCCAAACAAGCACGCAGAAGTACCGCATCACGACGTGCCATGCACTCGACTAATGTCTGATGTCTGAAGTAGTGCTGGAGGGAATTGACCATACGAATCCTGTAGGGCTGTCACATTATGACGAGCTGGAGATCTCTTCTGCACAGCACGATGCATGCATTCCCAGATATTATCAATAATGTTTATGTCCGGATAGTTTGGTGGCCAGCGGAACTGTTTAGAGTGTTCCTGGAGCCACTCTGTGGCAATTCTGGACGTGTGGAGTGTCGCAATGGTCTACTGGGATTGCCCAAGTCCGTCGGAATGCACAATGGATATGAATGGAAGCAGGTGATTTGTCAGTTTGCTTACGTACGTGCCACCTGTCACAGTCGTATCTAGACGTAGCAGGGGTTCCATATCACTCCAACTGCATACACCCCACACCACTACAGAGCCTTAGCCAGCTTGAGCAGTCCCCTGCTAACATGCAGGATCTATGGATTCATGAGGTTGTCTCCATATGCTTCCAGTCATCAACAATCCATTGCCGGTGTTGACAGGCCCAGGCGAAGAGTAAAGCTTTGTGTCGTGCAGTCATCCAGGGTGCACGAGTGGGCCTTCGGCTCCGAAAGCCCATGTCGATGGTGTTTCGTTGAATGGTTCGCACTTGTTGATGGCCCAGCATTGAAATCTGCACCAATTTGCGGAAGGGTTGCACTTCTGTCACATGAACGATTCCCTTCATTCGTTGTTGATCTCGTTCTTGTAGAATCTTTTTCCAGCCGCAGCGATGTCGGATATTTGATGCAAGAAACCCGGCTGTTTCTGGTTTAATATTTGTTTTCACGATGTTTTAGGTGGTTCAAATGGCTCAGAGCACTATGGGACTTAACTGCTGTGGTCATCAGTCCCCTAGAACTTAGAACTACTTAAACCTAGCTAACCTAAGGACATCACACACATCCATGCCCGAGGCAGGATTCGAGCCTGCGACCGTAGCAGTCGCACGGTTGCGGACTGCGCGCCTAGAAGGACGCGTTAGGTTTGGAGAGTGAAGGGCCGAGTAGGGAAGAAGGTCTTCTAGATGATCAATTCCAAGTTAGAAAGGCCGAAACCCAAGCTTTTTGGAGATCTATCACAGATTCGTTGGCCAAATTGGCTAATCCGATTTTGTGTTTGTTAAATGGTACCACTGAACTAGCTGTTGGCCAACTGCAGCAAGTTCGTGAAGTGTTATGGTGAATTGTGCTTTTTGAATTACATGCCAACGCCCTGCTTATGTCGCATTTAGACATTCGTTCTCTTCTTCATCCTTTGTCTGTCAGTTTGTTAAGCGAGTTGCTGTCAAGTGGCCTCAGATCGTGGGGAGGTCTGAGTCAGCTTTTTTTTTTTTCATCAGTCTACTGAGTGGTTTGATGCGGCCCGCCACGAATTCCTTTCCTGTGCTAACCTCTTCACTTGCAACCTACGTCCTCAATTATTTCCTTGACGTATTCCAATCTCTGTCTTCCTCTACAGTTTTTGCCGTCTACAGCTCCCTCTAGTACCATGGAAGTCATTCCCTCATGTCTTAGCAGTCCTATCATCCTGTTCCTGTCCTCTCATGTCCTATCATCCTGTCCCTTCTCCTTATCAGTGTTTTCCACGTATCCCTTTCCTCTCCGATTCTGCGTAGAATCTCCTCATTCCTTACCTTATCAGTCCACCTAATTTTCAACATTCGTCTATAGCACCGCATCTCAAATGCTTCGATTCTCTTCTGTTCCGGTTTTCCCACAGTCCATGTTTCACTACCATACAATGCTGTACTCCAGACGTACATCCTCAGAAATTTCTTCCTCAAATTAAGGCCGGTATTTGATATTAGTAGACTTCTCTTGGCCAGAAATGCCTTTTTTGCCATAGCGAGTCTGCTTTTGATGTCCTCCTTGCTCCGTCCGTCATTGGTTATTTTACTGCCTAGGTAGCAGAATTCCTTAACTTCATTGACTTCGTGACCATCAATCCTGATGTTAAGTTTCTCGCTGTTCTCATTTCTACTACTTGTCATTACCTTCGTCTTTCTCCGATTTACTCTCAAACCATACTGTGTACTCATTAGACTGTTCATTCCGTTCAGCAGATCATTTAATTCTTCTTCACTTTCACTCAGGATAGCAATGTCATCAGCGAATCGTACCATTGATATCCTTTCACCTTGTATTTTTATTCCACTCCTGAACCTTTCATTTCTTTCCATCATTGCTTCCTCGATGTACAGATTGAAGAGTAGGGGCGAAAGGCTACAGCCTTGTCTTACACCCTTCTTAATACGAGCACTTCGTTCTTGATCGTCCACCCTTATTATTCCCTCTTGGTTGTTGTACATATTGTATGTGACCCGTCTCTCCTTATAGCTTATCCCTACTTTTTTCAGAATCTCGAACAAAAAAAAATGGTTCAAATGGCTCTGAGCACTATGGGACTCAACTGCTGAGGTCATTAGTCCCCTAGAACTTAGAACTAGTTAAACCTAACTAACCTAAGGACATCACAAACATCCATGCCCGAGGCAGGATTCGAACCTGCGACCGTAGCGGTCTTGCGGTTCCAGACTGCAGCGCCTTTAACCGCACGGCCACTTCGGCCGGCAATCTCGAACAGCTTGCACCATTTTATATTGTCGAACGCTTTTTCCAGGTCGACAAATTCTATGAAAGTGTCTTGATTTTTCTTTAGCCTTGCTTCCATTATTAGCCGTAACGTCAGAATTGCCTCTCTCGTCCCTTTACTTTTCCTAAAGCCAAACTGATCGTCACGTAGCGCATTCTCAATTTTCTTTTCCATTCTTCTGTATATTATTCTTGTAGGCAGCTTCGATGCATGAGCTGTTAAGCTGATTGTGCGATAATTCTCGCACTTGTCAGCTGTTGCCGTCTTCGGAATTGTGTGGATGATGCTTTTCCGAAAGTCAGATGGTATATCGCCAGACTCATATATTCTACACACCAACGTGAATAGTCGTTTTATTGATGATTTTAGAAATTCTGATGGAATGTTATCTAGCCCTTCTGCCTTATTTGACCGTAAGTCCTCCAAAGCTCTTTTACATTCCGATTCTAATACTGGATCCCCTATCTCTTCTAAATCGACTACTGTTTCTTCTTCTATCACATCAGACAAATCTTCACCCTCATAGAGGCTTTCAATGTATTCTTTCCACCTATCTGCTCTCTCCTCTGCATTTAACAGTGGAATTCAAGTTGCACTCTTAATGTTACCACCGTTGCTTTTAATGTCACCAAAGGTTGTTTTGATTTTCCTATATGCTGAGTCTGTCCTTCCGACAATCATATCTTTTTCGATGTCTTCACATTTTTCCTGCAGCCATTTCGTCTTAGCTTCCCTGCACTTCCTATTTATTTCATTCCACAGCGACTTGTATTTCTGTATTTCTGATTTTCCCGGAACATGTTTGTACTTCCTCGTTTCATCAATCAACTGAAGTATTTCTTCCGTTACCCATGGTTTCTTCGCAGCTACATTCTTTGTACCTATGTTTTCCTTCCCAACTTCTGCGATGGCCCTTTTTAGAGATGTCCATTCCTCTTCCACTGTACTGCCTACTGCACTATTCCTTATTGCTGTATCTATAGCGTTAGAGAACTTCAAACGTATCTCGTCACTCCTTAGTACTTCCGTATCCCACTTCTTTGCGTATTGATTCTTCCTGACTAATGTCTTGAACTTCAGCCTACTCTTCATCACTACTATACTGTGATCTGAGTCTATATCTGCTCCTGGGTACGCCTTACAATCCAGTATCTGATTTCGGAATCTCTGTCTGACCATGATGTAATCTAATTGAAATCTTCCCGTATCTCCCGGCCTTTTCCAAGTATACCTCCTCCTCTTGTGATTCTTGAACAGGGTATTCGCTATTACTAGCTGAAACTTATTACAGAACTCAATTAGTCTTTCTCCTCTTCCATTCCTTGTCCCAAGTCCATATTCTCCTGTAACCTCTTCTTCTACTCCTTCCCCTACAACTGCATTCCAGTCGCCCATGACTATTAGATTTTCGTCCCTCTTTACATACTGCATTACCCTTTCAATATCCTCATACACTTTCTCTATCTGTTCCTCTTCAGCTTGCGACGTCGGCATGTATACCTGTGTTGTGACTTGGCAAGACAGCCAAGCCACTAGGAGGTGAAGCCGAAAGGCACGCGTTTAAGCTCACGCAGGCTGGCTTGAGGTCTGGAACAGGTAAAGTAATTATACTAGGAAAAATAGTACGTATCTGTTGGAATACTTAACTTTAATCTATAATTGGTGAACATCGGTCTGACGGTACATGCATCACAAGATAAATAGCAATTGATAATGGCGCCTTGCTAGGTCGTAGCAAACGACGTAGCTGAAGGCTATGCTAACTATCGCCTCGGCAAATGAGAGCGTAATTTGTCAGTGAACCATCGCTAGCAAAGTCGGCTGTACAACTGGGGCGAGTGCTAGGAAGTCTCTCTAGACCTGCCGTGTGGCGGCGCTCGGTCTGCAATCACTGATAGTGGCGACACGCGGGTCCGACGTATACTACCGGACCGCGGCCGATTTAAAGGCTACCACCTAGCAAGTGTGGTGTCTGGCGGTGACACCACAACCTGAACTATCGTTGTCGATGTTGGTCTGCTGTCGATTCTGATTAGAACAACCCGGTCACTGAACTGTTCACAGTAGCACACCCTCTGCCCTACCTTCCTATTCATAACGAATCCTACACCTGTTATACCATTTTCTGCTGCTGTTTATATTACCCGATACTCATCTGACCAGAAATCCTTATCTTCCTTCCACTTCACTTCACTGACCCTTCTATATCTAGATTGAGCCTTTGCATTTCCCTTTTCAGATTTTCTGGTTTCCCTACCACATTCAAGCTTCTGACATTCCACGCCCCGACTCGTAGAACGTTATCCTTTCGTAAATTATTCAATCTTTTTCTCATGGTAACCTCCCACTTTGCAGTCCTCTCCCGGAGATCATCATGACACTTCAGTTACAGGCCCCATTCCTGTGGATACACGTTACGTACCTTTAATGCAGTGGTTTCCATTGCCTTATGCATCCTCATGTCGTTGATCATTGCTGATTCTTCCGCCTTTAGGGGCAATTTCCCACCCCTAGGACAAGAGAGTGCCCTGAACCTCTATCCGCTCCTCCGCCCTCTTTGACAAGGCCGTTGGCAGAATGAGGCTGACTTCTTATGCCAGAAGTTTTCGGCCGCCAATGCTGATTATTTATCAAAATTTAGGCACTGGCGGGGATCGTATAATTGACATATTAGGAAAGAACTTGAGCACTTACATTGTTAGAAGCTACAGGTCTCTAGTGAAATCTTGTTTCAGTACATCGAGTGTGTCCGTACTGCTGTCTCGGCTTTGAGTATGAATGTCACCGAACAGGATTGTGTTTCTAACATCTTAGAGGGCATAAGTTATGAGGATCAGTCACGGCTTGTCTTTGCTCCGAAGCAGGCTATCTTTGTTCAACTCAAAGATTTGGTAACATCCATGGAAGCCTTTACATTTGCTGGTGAGCAGCGCAAGGGACGTGCGGGCGAGCCCCACCTGTTTCTTCTTATTATGGTGACAACTATCGTGACTCCCCTGTTAAATTATCATTGAGTAAGTCCTGTTTTAGGTGTCGTTGCCATATTCACTCAGTGCGGGAGACTCCCGTTGACCGCAGGTCTAGGCCCAGGAGCCTACGCCATCGTCAGCGCGAAATCGTACGAGTGAAAAGGGCCCCCATGTTCTGTGCGCATATTCTCGCTATTAATAAACCGCTTCTTCATCAGGCGTGTGCCCCAATTAATTTCTCAGCAAGGGTGACAGGATACACCTCACCAGTCATCATCAAATAGTCGGTGATGAGGGCGAAGATGTGGAGAACAAATGGTAAAAAATCAAAGGCATCGTTCAATATGCCCTAGACAAATATGTTCCGAGTAAGGTTTTAAGGGATGGGAATGATCCGCCAAGGTTTAGTACCTCTGTTAGAAAAGTCCTACGTAAACAAAAAGCACTTCATCTCAGAGTCAAGAGAAGTAAAAACCTAGCTGACAAACAACAGCTGACAGAAGCGAAAATGAGCGATAGAAGAGCAATGGGAGAAGCGTTCAATGATTTTGAAAGTAAAATGTTGTCAACCGACCTGAGAAAAATTCTAAGAGATTTTGGTGGTATGTAAAATCAGTAAGTGGGACAAAATCATCTATTCATTCTCCCAGTGACCATACCGGTGGTTACTAACCACCTTCCACACGGAGCACGTCCGTATCTCACCACTGACTTCTAGTATCAGCCGCACGCAGTTGACGTCAACAAGTGTATGGGCCTGAAGATGACGTTGTTACAACGTTGAAACTAGTTGACAAAATAAAATCGACACCTTAAATACAGCTGGAGGAATTTCTTTATTTTTAATACAAATTTATAAAAATGGTTCAAATGGCTCTGAGCACTATGGGACTTAACTGCTGTGGTCATCAGTCCCCTAGAACTTAGAACTACTTAAACCTAACTAACCTAAGGACATCACACACATCCATGCCCGAGGCAGGATTCGAACCTGCGACCGTAGCGGTCGCGCGGTTCCAGACTGTAGCGCCTAGAACCGCTCGGCCACTCCGGCCGGCTATAAATTTATGCCAGCTGATGTACCATTGTCCTCCATTCCAACTATGGATGTACGAAGAATGGATAACAGGTCTTCTAAGATTCTCTAATTTGCGTTCTAAATAGTTCAAATGGCTCTGAGCACAATGGGACTTAACTTCTGAGGTTGTCAGACCCCTAGAACGTAGAACTACTTAAACCTAACTAACCTACGGACATCACACACATCCATGCCCGAGGCAGGATTCGAACCTCCGACCTTAAAGCGGTCACGCGGTTCCAGACTGTAGCGTCTAGAACTGCTAGGCCACTCTGCCGGCTTGCGTTCTAATATAATTTAACTCACTCTTCCCTTTAATCTTACGTGCAGTATCAGATTGATTATTGATATTAATCTTAGCGTAATTAGGTGCTCATTGGACTGGAGACACTATTTATTAAATTTCATTTTCATTTCCTCTGTGAACTTGGTGCCAAGTCAGGCATACGACAAAATTAAATAGCTTTGTAGGCTCAAAGAGAAAATTAGCACAGAGGTAATGAAAACTGGATTTAATAAACAGTGTCGCCAGTTCAGTGTAACGCCAAAGATTAATATCGGTAATCAGTCAGGTACTGCACGTAAGTTTGAAAAGAAGAGTGAGTTATCTTGAGTTAGAATGCTGATTAGAAAATATAGTATATGATGTACAGGTGTTTATAGTGTTTTCTGATTTATATTCGTATGGTTAGGAGTGCGTTTGTAAACTAGGCTACCCCTATGTGCCTATATTTTTGTAGGTCTGAAGATGGTCATTACCGATCTAAATTAATTACCTAATTACAAATAAACTTTATGATCCAAGACAAGAATTATAGTAGAGCTTAACAGTTATTGCGGCACCACTCAGCAGATACCATGTGTTTTAATTTAAAACTTTATTTTAAAGAAATGTAAAGCTTGTTGTGCACAAGACATTCTTTATTAACAGCTGCTTTGAGTAGGTTCATTCCGAGTGCCGAGCTCGGGGCAGGTTTTAATCCTTGATAGCATGGGCTTTAAAATACTTGTGTTGTAGTCACGTATACCACCCTCTAACCAAATTGTTCATGTTACTGCAGGCGATCGCTGTCAGGATAAAGGGGTGGGGGGAGGAGGGGGTGGAAGCGTGTTGTACCCGTCTGTTGCAACAGATGGTTGAAGAGACAACTGATTAATGATGATTTTAGTTACAGCTGTTTACTCAGCGTGAAGGCTTTTAATAAAGTGTTCTGAATTTAGGATTTTGTTGCCTTTGGATTACGTTCCTGGCACTGCCGAGTTTAAATGTAACTCGTTCTCGTCTACGTTTGTGATCGCCCTTTTGCTGTGTTTTAGCTGCTTGAAGTTTAATACCAAATTGATAGAGATACACAGCTTAGTCATTCAGGGGAGCGGTGAAGAGGGGGGGGGGGGGGGGGAGCAATTCAAGTGCGTTGTGAGTCAATTTACTCACTTGTTCAGTTTTTCCTCGAGAGTGAGACTGCCTCGTAATGACTTTCGCGGTGCCCACTGGCGTACAGAAGCGACGCTGGCTGCTCGCTTCCACAGAGGAAGGTCGACTCAACCGCCCTCTTCTGTTCTGTTCCCAGCCCATGCGGGCAGCATATGGCGGCAGCGCCTTTGACGGCGTCTTTGAACTGACAACACGGATACGACCTGAATTATTCAGTGTGAGAAAATTCGACTAATGCGCGAAAAAGAGAGAAAATGGTCAGCGGCCGGGAACGCAGATAGCGTTATAAAAATGCATAAACCGATCGTTCCCATGCGGGCCCTCTCGATTACGGGCCCCTTTAATAAGCGGCGGTGTAAGTTGTACTTCCCGCCTAATCGCTCGCTTGTCGGTGCCTTGAGCAGCGCCAGAAAAATTACCCCACACCGCCGCACTTATTTCTCCCTCCATCATCGTGAAATACTACCGCCCGTGACGTCTCCTTCCTAGCGTAATTAAATTAGACACTAAACGGTACAATCCGATATGCGCCGAGGAGAGACTGCAGGGCAGTTTATAACATAACTGTCTCAGTGGAGGACCTCGGCTACAGAGGTTCCGGTAACCACAAGCTATAGCGTCCCGAAAATACCTCTGTATCCTCATCACTCTCAGGTATGACACAAAGTGAAATATCAAAGATTTACCGCAGTTCGCAGTGTACCATTACACGCGTGATAGGTCACGTACTATACGATAACGCGTCGCTAAGTGGGAACTAGGAACTACTCAGTGCTTATGACAAGCTTCATTACATAATGAAGAGCATCAGTCTATTTACTAGCTAGCTGACAAACCCAGAATTGCCCGGGTATTCATTTTGTCAGTTTTCTCTTAGAAAAGAAAACAAAAAATGAATTTTGTTTCTAGTGTAATACGGAAAAAAGTTTCATTTTCATATATTCATAAAAATACCTGTGAAATTATGCATCAGCCGGACAGAGAAAATTGCGTAATGTACAAATGTATAAAGTATACCGGACAGGTTCTGTATGCTGTGCGCAGATGCTTCACGTGACTGCAGAGCGATTTTGTAAACGTCTCTATGTCATGAATTTCAGTTTGAAGAGGGAAAATTAAATGTAGATGGCACCTCTATAGACGGTGTAACAAATACAAAATTTCTAGAATGAATGTTCATTCTCAGTTGAAGTGGTGTGAACACACAAAGGTACTTCCAAACAGAACATCATCAGCATGTTATGCCCTTTGAATCCTGTCATCAGTGTGTAACATGCAGTGACTTTTAGTTACATACTATTCATATGTAAACTCAATTCTTAGCTAAGGCATTCTTTTTTGGGGAACAAATGCACGAAGTATGAACGTAATTTTCAAAATTCAGAAAAGAGCCATAACAAAGTAACCAAAAATAGTAGTCGAGCTCATTATAAAGATTTGTTCAAAACACTGGGGATTTTAACTGCTCCGTGTGAATGCATTTATCAGTCAGTTGTAAACATAAAAAATAACGTTGGCAATTACTACACAAACAACTTTGTTCATGACCATGCTACAAGAGATAGACTCAACTTACATTTAACAAGAAAAAATAAACATAAAACTCAAAATGGCATTTTCTACCAAGGAATAAAACTGAACAATAAATTACAAAAGAGATTAAAGAAATTCCAAAAATAGACTTATTTAAAAAGGCAGCCAAAAAGGTACTTGTTATGCAATAAATCTTATACATTGGAGGATTACCTAGATAAAACGGAGTAGCAGTTTGGTAAGAAAAATGTTAAACAAATAATGATTATAAAATATCCAACATTCCACATAGCACCTTCACATTTTTTTTCCTCCTTCTGTCCTTTTCTAGAAAAACTTACACCCAAGCTATGCATAGCACAATACTAACACCTCTTCCTCTTTCTGAGCTCTACGTCTCATTATGGAGGGATGCTGACTCAGTTTTCCAGTATAGCAAATGGGAAGTTGCGGTACAGAAAATGGCTCAGAGATCACCATTGTGTGTGTGTGTAGTGAGTGAAGTGTTATGAAAAAATGTGTGTATAGTGTGTGCAGTGACTGTGTAAGTAGGCTGTTTAGGTTTTTATATTGGTAACGCCACGTAGCGCTCGGTATGAAAATCACTGGCTGTGCTGTGTGCGGTCTGTGGCTGGTTTGCATTGTTGTTGGCTATTGTAGTGTTGGGCAGTTGGCTGTTTACAGCGCGTAGCGTTGCGCAGTTGGAGGTGAGCCGCCAGCAGTGGTGGATGTGGGGAGTGAGATGGCGGAGTTATGAGAGCGGATGATCTGGACAGAGACAGTAAATTCGTAAGACTGGATATCATGAACTGATATATATATATATCATGAACTGATATATATATAATGACTTTTGAACACTATAAAGGTAAATAAATTGTTTGTTCTCTAAGTAGTGGCGCTCGCTGTGTTGCAGTAGCTTGAGTAATGAAGATTTTTGTGAGGTAAATGATTTGTGAAAGGTATAGGTTATTGTTAGTCAGGGCCATTCTTTTATAGGGATTATTGAAAGTCAGATTGCGTTGCGCTAGAAATATTGTGTGTCAGTTTAAGCACAGTCATGTATAATTTTTCTAAGGGGACGCTTCAACTGTTAGTGAGATATGAGTGAACAGTGTGGCATTACGTTATTTAATAAGTTATTTGTAAAAAGGTATTGTATACCAGGAGTAAATCTAATGGTTTTCAACTATAAGTCCGTAAATGTATATGTATACGAACTAGCTTATGTTAAATTGGTCTAAACTTCTAAATACTTTGACATGTCCCATATCTTTGTAAAAAGAGATCTTCAGATGAATATAGTTACTACTACTACTACAACATCTCTTCATAGCTCTGTAGACGGCTATTGTTTTCGCTTACATGCACTTCTGCTTCAAAGTTGAAAGCTATCAAAAGCGCTGCCAAGTGTCGGATTTCCTTTAGTTGACTCAAGTGTAAGAATGTCTTAGTAGTAAAGAATAAAAATGTATTAATATTTCATGCACGATGCAGTACTTTTTCACGCATCTCAGTGTTTATAACGTCATATCTCTTTTCTACGTACGTCATACATTGCTATAATTCTGTAAGCACATTCAGCGGCATATGTGGATGTTGGTTGCAAAACGTCTAGTGAATATAGTTAGTAGCAAGAAGTAATAACTTTAAACGTTATGCAGAATGCTCGGTTTTCCACGCGTCTCAGTATTTATGACATCACATCTCCTGATCCACGTATGGTATCATGCTATAATCTTGTAGGTGCATCTAGCGACATATGTGAATACTGTTTGGTAAATTCATTGCGAACAGAGCAAGTAGTGCTGAAGTAATAAATTAAAACGTCATGCATGAAGCGACAGTTTTTCATGCATCTCATTGTTTATGACCTCATACCTCCTGAACTATAGTAGTTAGATGGTTCTTACCGTCACAGTGATTGTTGCCTGACAGTAAGCTATATTTCTACCAAATTCGATTGAAATAGGTCCATTGGTTTAGTAGGGGATGTAGAACGTATTTATAATATGTATGGATAAGCTCTAGACACCACAAAAGAATGCATTGGATTTTTGTTTTATCTGTGGTTTAATTGAAGAATTATTCGCACTCTGTTGCACTAACTTATTCCCAAAACCGTTTTCTTTCCAAAAACCGGGCGGATTAAAAACAAATATACGACTCCGAAAAGTATTCGTCCAACCCTAGCGCAAAGAATTTAGCAAGCATAACCATCGAAATATAGCTAAGAAACAACAGTAACTATTTCCTTACATCGATTAGTATCTGTATTTAAAAATGAAACGCTGTTTGGGTTCATATGTTGCTTGATTTGTGTACAAATCCTTGTACCTGACAATCTTCCCCCAGTTGGTGTCAAACAAATATCCGTCTAGAAAACAAGATACCAGGCCTGGTGCCGCACTGACACACACCATTCTTCCGTTCCTTATGCTTTTGTTTGTATGAAATAGAGAAATGGGGAAAGGAAGGGAAGGGGTGGATGGGAATTCGTGGCACAGGGCACTGTGGTAATGCAGTGGCGAAAGATGATCCTTGCCAGACTGGGACAAGAACCCGGATATACCGCTTCTCATGAGCGGCTGTCTTAACAGCTTCGGCCATCCGGACACTGTTCCTGACTGACTCAGATTTCCAAATTATCACTCGCTGCATTGCAGCATCTCTCTTCCACATATACAGGGTTTATCATAATTAATGGCGTAAACGCATACCGTTGAAAGTACACGATACTAGAAGCAAGAAGTCTCAGTAAACGTAGGGTCGAAAATGTATACCTTAAGAGCTCCGAGCAATTTTTCATCTTCGATACTGTAAAACAAATCTCTTCTACTGCAAGTTCTTTGCTTTCCATATTTTGGGAGCTGGTAGTATGGGTTGAAACAAGGAAAAAAAAGTCCAGTAAACATGTGCTCTAAAATGCATTCCTTAAAAGTCACTTTTTGAATTTGATACGATTTATTGTACTGTTAACTAGTCTTCAACCACAGTGGTTGTGTTACAGTGCTTCACTTTCTTGGCAATGTGCACCTGGACGCGAGGGTTACAGTGCTGGCGAAAATAAAGGAGATATAGGGATAACTAAATGTCTATGAAACGGAAAGATAGTTATGTTTCAGAATACTTACTTTACATCTTAGTACCCACGAAAAACTTGTTCTGATAATGTGCATTCTAGCCAGTTTAAACAAACGCTCACACGCGCACGTTCGCTCGCGCGCACACACACCACACACACACACACACACACACACACACATACACACAATATTTAGGTGCACTTAGTTTACAGTAAACAAACAATAAATATAAGTACAAAGAGTATGCTGCTCTATTACACTCCACTATGCTGCGATATAATATGGATGAAAAATTTACAAATAAACAAATAAGACAAATATTTACCACACAAAATTCCATGAGTATGCGAGAGACGTAGTAACAGGGAGCTGTAGTTGCATCCATGAGTTGAGATTTTTTGTGGAAAAATGGCAATATAAAATAAGAAAGAACAGAAGAGAGACAGACGAAGTAAATGAGAGCAATATTTGTTACATGAACAAAAGAGTGAAATAGTTTCAAGCACTCATGGCAGACACAAATGCACTTGGAAAGCTGCAGTTGTATACACACGTTGAGTTACTGATTGTGTGTAGGTAGAACAATAAGTTTTGCAGGAGTATGAACATATTTTATTACATTCTTTTTTGAAGCTCTTTTGATACGAGGACTCTTGAAAATTCTAGAACAGAGCGTTAAGGAATTTGAGTTGATTTTATCTGGTGAATGTCAGTCTCTAACAGTTCAAGGAACTCCATCTGCCAGCGTTTGTTAACAGTGTGCAACACAGAAAATCTTTCACTGATATCATCATCATCAGAGTGTTCATGATGGATACTGCACTATCCTACACTGGGCTTCCTGAAGGTTTTGAATCAGAGGGCGTCAATGTCGTATTTGAAGGGGGTTGCTAAGTTGTCTCTGTTTGTCTTACACTGAAGCGCCAGAAACTGGTATAGGGATGCGTATTGAAATACAGAGATATGTAAACAGGCAGAAGACAGCGCAGCGGTCGGCAATGAGTATTTGGCGCTGTTGTACGATCGATTACTGCTGCTACAATGGCAGGTTATCAAGGTTTAGGTGAGTTTAAACGTGGTGTTATAGTCGGCGCACAAGCGATGGGACATAGGTAGCGATGAAGTGGGGATTTTCCTGTAAGAGCACTCCACGAGTGTACCGTGAATATCAGGAATGCGGTATACCATCAAATCTCCTACATCGCTGCGACCGGAAAAAGATCCTGCAAGAATGGGACGAACGACGACTGAACAGATTCGTTCAACGTGACAGACGTGCAACCCTTCGAAAATTGCTGCACATTTCAGTGCTGAGCCATCAACAAGTGTCAGCTTGCGAACCATTCAACGAAACATCATTGATATGGGCTTTTGGAGCCGCAGGCCCACTCGTGTACCCTTGATGACTGCACGACACAAAGCTTTACGCCTCGCCTGGACCATTCAACATCGACACTGGACTGTTGACTGGAAACATGTTGCCTTATCGGACGAGTCTCGTTTCAAATTTTATCGAGCAGATGGACGTGTACGAGTATGGAGACAACCTCATGAATCTATGAACCCTGCATGTCAGCAGGGGACTGTTCAAGCTGGTGGAGGCTCTGTAACAGCGTCGGGCTTGTGCAGTTGCAGTGATTTGGGACCCCTAATACGTCTAAATAGGACTCTGAAAGGTGACACTCACATAACCATCCAGTCTGATCACTTGTATCCATTCATATCCATTGCGCATTCCGACGGACTTGGGCAACTCCAGCAGGACCATGCGACACCCCACACGTCCAGAATTGCTACTCTTCTGAGTTCAAACACTTCCGCTGGCCACCGAACTCCCCAGTCATGAATATTATTGAGCATCTGGGATGCCTCGCAAAGTGCTGTTCAGAAGAGATTTCCACCCCCTCCTACTCTTAAGGATTTATGGACTGCCCTGCAGGATTCTTGGTGTCAATTCCCTCCAGCACTACTTCAGACATTATTAGAGTCAATGCCACGTCGTATTGCAGCAGTTCTGCATGCTCGCCGGGGCCCAACACGATATTAGGCGGGTGTACCATTTGTTTTTTTTTTTGGCTCTTCAGCGTAGATATGAGCAAGAACAGTAGTGTATGAGCCTGTGTATGCAGGACTTTTGATGTCACCATCCAGTGGGTATATTCTTAGGAAAAAATTTAATTGTTAGTTTATTTTCTGAATTGGACTTAATTTCTAAGCCATAGGGGCTGGAAAAAGTTTCCAAATTTGTGTGACATTTCATCCAGGAACGGGAGACTGGGAAATTTTATTACTTCTTTATTATTTGTATGTTCCTTTTTTCATTCTGTTACTTAGTATATCTCAAGTCAAAAATCGTGTTGTGCCAAAGTGTAATGTCTAGCAGTCCAGTCTGCCTAACGCTGTTGACAAGTGGGGTGCACTGAGCCTTTGTGAGGCCAATGGAGGATCTACTTGATCGAGAAGTAGAGGCTCAGGTCACGAAACCTGACAATGTCTGTGAGTGGGGTGTGCTGACCACATCCTCCTCCATATCCGCATCCGGTCATTCAGAAGGGCTGAGGGTGACACGGCAGCCAGTCGCACCGTTAAGCCTTCGAGGCCTGTTCGGACGGTGTTTGAAGGGAGAGGAAAAATTAATACTGATGGGCAATTTGGTAACAGGAGGAGGAAGAGAAGAAAAAATGATGGGAAAGCATGGACTGGTGAAAGAAATGAAAGAAAAACCCATCTGGTAGAATTTATCAAACAATAATTTAATCATTGCTAACATCTGGTTTAAGAATCATGAAAGAATTTTGCATATATAGGTGGACCTGGAGGTTCTGCATGGTTTAGGGCCTGTTATAAAATGGTAATACAGAGATTTCAGAACAAGATTTTAAACTGTAAGACTTGCTATTGGCAGATGTGGTCTCTGATCATAATCTGTCTATTATGAACTCTAAATTAAAACTAAAGAATTTCCAAAAATTTGGGAAATTAAGTAGATGGTTCTGTATAAGTTGAAAGAATCGGAGGTTTCTGAGTGTTTCAGAGAGAGTATTAGGATACAATTGACTGAAAAAGGGGAGAGGAATGCAGTAGAAGACGAATGGGTAACTTTGAAAGATGAAGTAGTGCAGGTGGCAGAGGCTGAAGCAGGCAAAAAGACACGACCCGGTAGAGGCCCATGCATAACTTAGAAGGTACTGAATTCAATAGATGAAAGGGGGAAAAACAAAAATGCAACAAAAGAAGAAGATGAAAAGGAATGCAAACTTCTTAAAATCTTCTAAAAAGTGAGATGGCAGTGCGTAATGGCTGAGCAGAAATGGCTGGAGGACAAATTCAAGCACCTGTAACTAGGGGAAAGATAGATACAGCCTATAGGCAAATTAAAGAGATCTTTGCAGAAAAGAGAAGCAGCTATATGAATATGAAGAACCCATATGGAAAACCAGTACGAAGAAAACAAGGGAAATCACTTAGGTGAAAAGAATACATAGAGGGACTATACAAGAGAAATGAACTTGAAGACAATACTATAGACAATTAATAGGAAGCAGACGAAGATAAGATAGGAGATTTGATACCGTTGAAACTGATACACTTGTACTTTTAGTAATTGAAAGCTGTGTGCGTCCAAAACCTTTCGCTGGCATTGTGAAAAAAAGGCGCTTTTAAATTCCGATTACAATGTCTGATACAGAATCGCTGTAGCCGTCCCATTTTTGAACACGGACATAGTTATGCAAATTACGTTTTAGATGTGTGATTTTAAGGCCTCTTACTGTAAATGAAACTGAAAACATAGAATGGTTATCAACAATACTCAGAAGAGCTTTGTTATGAAACAGTCACAGATAACGGCAAAATGTCGCGTAAAGAAAATTGCCCTGTTGTAAAAACACATCTATTGAATTTACATGAAATGTTGCCAATGAGAGCTGATCTTAATTCTCTCCGAAAAGGTTCATTTAAGTGCTACGATAGGATTTCACCTTGGAAACGGACTACTTGACTCTGCTCTGTCTTCACTGCAAAAATCACGAGCTGAAATGAATCACTACACGGCAGTTTGCCTTTTCCTCTAATTTTTTGGCTCTTTTTTGAAAATTCAACTTTGGTTCCTTTTCTGAAAATATTGTTCAGTGTATGCAATTGTGCAAGACGTGACAGTCCAGATTTTGTCAAATCTATCTTTACATCTAAAAATGCGGATAAGCTTCAGGAAATATTTGTAAATGAATAGGAGGGGAGTCTGCAATTCTGTTTAATCCTGTTAATGCCATAAAAGAAACTTGAACTACCATGAAAGGTAACCTTTTTACGGTATTGTCATTTATCATAAAATTTACTTTTACTCACAGCGTTTATGTAAAATTTACCTCTGCTTTCCTAATGAAATACTATTAACATTGGAGGGCGGAAACTAATTAGAATACTATATACATGATTGATAACTACTGTAATATTTCGCGATTAGTGCTTGCAGCTCATAAAATTAGATACATGTTATCTTCTTTCAAAAATGCTGTCTGTCTATAAAATCATGTCCAAATCATATCCTATCTACAGTCCCATTAAGGAACATGTCACTTAAATTTCCTTTCTGTGCAGTACCTCCGCCATCCATGCTCACTCTGCCGTCTTATACCACTCTGCATCCCTCTGACCAACAACTGCTTTCAGTTTCTTCTCTCGCTCTAGATCTACTCCATAATACAACGTCTTGTAGCCAAAGAATATGTCACCCATGTGTACAAGCATGCGAAGATGTTCGTAGGGTCAAAACTTCCAAACAACTGTGATTTCTCTTGATTTGTACATTTTACAACCATTTCTCCTAATGTAGATACCTTTCACCGTGAGAAGAATTTGACACAGCGCTGAAAGACCTAAGTCCAGACGATGGACTTGGAGAAGACGAAATTATTGATAATCTTGGGAGAGCCAGCCATGACAGAACTATTCCACCTGATGGACAATATATATGAGGCGGGGGAATATCTTCAGACGTCAAGAAGAATATAATAATTCAAAGGAAAGCAGGTCGTCACAGGTGCGTATATGACCGGACTATCAGTTTAATAAGTCATGGTTGTAAAACGCTAACACGAATTGTTTACAGAAGATTGGAATAACTGGTTAACTGGTTGAAGCCAAACGCAGGGAGTATCACTTTGGGTTCCGGATAAAGGCAAGAGCATGCGAAGCAATTCTAATCCTATGACTTATCTCAGATGCTAGATCAAAGAGGTCAAATCTAGGTTATAGCATTTGTAGACCTGGAGAAAGCTTCTGACAGTGTTGATGGAATATACTCTTTGGAATTTTGTACATAGAGGAGCTAAAACATAGAGCGAGAAGTTTTCCGATGACATTGTAACTTTGTCAGAGATAGCAAACGGCCTGGAAGTGCAGCTGAACAGAATCGACATTGCCTTGAATGGAGGTTGTAAGGTGAACGCCGACAAAATCAAAAGAAGGGTACTTAAATATAGTCGAATTACTAGATGCTGAGGGAATTAGTTCTAGCTGGTGCTCTTGCGCCTGCTAGTAGGTATATGGAATCGGAGGAGTGTCGAGTGGTTGGCTGCCTGAAGCGTCTAAGAATCCGCCAAAGTTCTTCTCTGTGCAATTACAGTTTTATAAATCATGGGTGGTTGGAATCGATCATGCTGTCGAATTGTGGGCCGTAGAGAAATTTTTTGCAGTTTTATTCATTCATATGTCAACATCACACCTTTCCGGGATAAAGGGACTGGATGGCGCGAAACGGGAAGGCTGAAAAAGCATAAGAATTCTTTGCTAACCCTGATAGCGTTCAAATTTCGTGGAATGGTTCTGAAGTGCCTCTAGCAGATCCACACTGTACACTTACGTAAAAGTTGCCGTCGCACTGCACTCCAAAGGGCCGCGACCACATCCGTTGTAGAAGCTGGCCCACATTGTCGACAGAGAAGGGGTGAATCGTCCTCGGGGTGTGTAAAAGGTTATCAACAACGTCGTACTTTGGTTATCACACTGCGAACTGTCGTTTTTGGTCATGAAATGATGGGAATCAATCCTCCAAGGAAATGGGTGGTTTCATTGACGCCCTTTATGCTGCCCTCGGTGTGTTTTAAATGCTTTTCTCGGCCCTTCATAAGAAAACCGCATGACTTAAACTATAGGCATCGCGGTTCTGACCTCCATAGCAGAGGCGTGAAAAGAAGGGTTGAAATGTGGGTAAAAGGGGTGTCATCAGCTTGCTATCGTGTGTCGCGTCTACAATGGGGTGGGCAGAGTTGCGGTGAAGTTTGTTGTCTGTGTGACGTCATTAATCAACCTTATTGCTGAAGTGAATTTCTAAGCTCTGAAATTTTTTATGCATGTGTCAACACCTTACCCTTTGAAACATTGTCGAGTCCGACGGTGATGCCACAGGGCATCCCGCCTTTCTACCATTACACAGGGAGGTTGTAGGCAACATTGAGCCACAGTTCAAGCTTCTATGTCACATTGGGAAACAATTACTGACTTTAGAACAAGCGTTCCTTTAATTGTCCTGCACAGTGCAGAACAGAAGGGACCAGATTATTTCGAGGAGTCAATGATTTACAGGTTGTAAAATTTCTTGAAAACTCGTGGTTCTACACAGCTGTAATAAAAAATTTAATACCGAGCGAGGTGGCGCAGTGGTTAGCACGATGGACTCGCATTCGGGAGAACTGTGGTTCAAACGCGTATCCGGCCATCCAATTTTATGTTTTCCGTGATATCCCTACATCGCTCAAGGCACATGCCGGGATGATTCCTTTGAAAGGGCACGGCCTATATCCGTCCCCATCCTTGACACAATGTGAGCTTGTGCTCCGTCTCTGATGACCTCGATGTCGACGGGACGTTCTTCCTTCCTTTCCTTTTAATCAGTTTATTCCTCCACAATTTTGAGTCATAGACAGGCCATCTTCAGGTGTATTGTGAGATCGTAATAAGATATGTGACAACTCATAACCAGTATCAACCATAAGTGGTCCTAATTTACAGTTGAATAGAAATGATGTTTTGCAATATAAAGCTTCATAGTGGTTATGAGTTGACACACGTCTGATTACCATGTCACAGTACACCTGAAGATGCCTGTCTATAACAGACTGGTTGTGTAATAAATTGCTAAACTTAGCTGTGTGCTACCATGATTTTTAAAGGGACAGCGTGATAGGATATGTGTTAAGACATCAGCAAATGCGTTCCATAGTACAGAAATGATACTACGGGTAGCCTTAGAAGGCAAAAACTATGAGAAAACAGAGGTAATTAAATCCAAAAAAATAACTGTCGATATTGAATTTATGTGGTACTCGGAGATGAAATGACTGGTGCAGGAGAGAAAATCTGACAACTCAGAAGAGGATCTGTCTAAACAGAAAAAGAAGTGTTCATTAATCAGCGGTGAATCATTACCCAACATTTCCATGTCTGAACTAGGGCGGTGTGTATCCCCATTGTGACCGCTGTGGGAAACGCCTCTCTTAAGAGTGAGAGTTAAAGACGGAGCTGGAAACACGCGTAGAACATCACAAATTCCGGCCGAAGGTGGCACAGAAGGTTCTCTCCGTGTAGGACGGGACCGCCAGAAGGGGCGTTTAGGCGCGCCCCCGCGAGGTGACGAAGATGGAGCGGCGCTCGATAATGGCGGCGGCGGCGGCTGATTTAGGCGGTCGAGGAGCCTGTAATTTGAGCCGTAATGGATGGCTGGCTGCGTCTGCGGAAGGACCACGCCGTCCTTGCCGCACTTTGCGCCGTAAATTCCCGGGCGGCCGCAGCGCAGCGCAGAGCACCGCAGCGCGCCTCGCCGCCTTTATTAATATTCAGGCGGGCTGGAGCGGCGCCTCCTGCGCGACATAATGTGCGCTGCTTTAGGACTGCCGCCGCCGGCTGCCACCTGCGCGTGCCCAACAATGGCCGTGTTTATACGGCACCGAGTGCGCCTTCAGCGAGCGCCGCTACCTGTGAAGCCCTGCGCATGTTGTCGAGTCTCTTCTTGGACAGTCTGACGTGGGTTCAATCGAGGGTCGAAACGCCGCATGCTAAAGAAAAGGATGAGAGAGTATAAGAGAGGAGAGGCGAAGGAAGAGGTGGACGTGAGTGGGATGATGAAGAGGGACCAAAAATGAGGGAAGTTTGAAGAAGAAAGCAGTGAGACTATGGAAGTAAGGTAGGATGGAAACTGGCAGGAAGTGAGGTAAGGTAAGAAGAACTAGAGAGATAGAGAAAGAGAGAAAGAGGGCAGACTACAGGATAAGTGAAGTTAGGATGGAGAGTTTGGAAATAAACACGATGTGGCATAGAAAGAGAGGGAGAGAGAGAGGGGTGGAGGGTGTTGAGAAAGAAAGAGAGAGTAGGAGTGAAGAACAGAGGGAGAGAAATTGAGGAAGGATTAAAAGGGTGGAAGTAAGTAAGAAAGTGCAGGAAGTAGAAAATGAACAGTGGAAAATAGTTAAAGGACAAGGATAAAGAGCTAAAGAAATCAGAAACGCATTTCAGACCAGGTGCATGTTTGGGACTAACGTTGAGAGCAGACAGTTATTTTGTAACAAAAAGAGAAAAAAAAAAGAAAATCTAAGTAAGCACTTAAAAGGTAATGGTCAGCTACGTTTGGCAGGAAAGGAAAGACTGATCCAAACTGAGTTCAGCTGGAAGAGTCCAAAGGAAGAGAAGTCCAGCCACGAATGAAGGTAGCTTACAAAACCATCGTTCGACGATACTTGAGCATTGTTTCTCATTTGGGATCTTGCTCCAGTACAACTGACACAGGAAATGGAGAAGATCCTAAGAAAAGTAGCGTGTTTTATGAAGGATTCGTTCAGAAAGTTTGAGAATATCAAGAGACACTCCTCCGACTCTAATGGCGGATGCTACAACAGAGCCATTGTGCATCGCAATGTGTCCTACTGCTAAAATTCCAAGATTAAAATTTCAAGACTGTTCTTTCCCAGGAAAGTCAGCTTCCTACATACATCTCAAGAAAAGGCCATGAAGGTTATAATTATATTCGGCTTTAAATGGAGGCTTATTATCGCCACATGTCAAGACAGAGGGATACCAAAAGAAGAAGATGCCTTCTGCGCATACATAACATAACTAGTGAGGTCTTAACGCCAAACATCCGTCGTTTTACTGCTAATATGGACCAATGTTGGTAGCTCAGGCTGCAGCGTTAGCATCTGCCCCAGGTGACACGTCTACAAGCTGTTGCGACTTCCCCTGATGTGGACATACTACTAACAGGGGTTCTTAGAGTGTACAGTCCGCCACTGGAACAGGGAAGATAGGAGTGACAGTGGCATACGGATCATCATTCTCCACACACAGTAAGATGGTCTGCAGAGTACGGATGTAGATACAGAATACGTGGCCCTCCGCCCCGTAATGCTGGCCTCAAAAAATTTTGTTTTGTGGAGGTATGGGCAGTTCTCTCTTTCTTGTTGGAAGTATGTCTGACGAAAATATAGCAGTAGTGTTACTACGAAAGTATTCGTAGTGACAGTCCATTTCTACTACTGCACTGAGTCTGTGTTGTAGCAAGTTCCACCTCGCTTGAGTAACTCTGCGGCAGTAGACCAGTTGCATCGACGGAAGAGAAAAACCAGGAGTATCTTCGTAGTGTTAGCGAAATGAACCTGCAGAAATGTTTGGAGTAATGGATGAAAATGAAAGGACAAATACTTCTTTTAAAAAATGCATAACACTATGCTGTCTGTAATGCCATCATCAATGGCATCTCTACAGCATACAAAAGTATATTGTATAGCTGCTGTTGATGATGATGGTTCAGAACGGAAACCGATAGCTAAATAAAATAACGTTTTAGCAACAGCACAGTGTTATGCATTTTTTAAAATTTGCACAAACTGTTGACCATCGCCTAGAAAAGATGTTCAGAAAAATACTTCCTTAGCAACAGTACTTTGGGATTTGTAAGATTAAACTAAACTCAGTCCGAACAGGCCTTGGAAGGCCCGACGGCCGACCGGCCACCGTGTCATCCTCAGCCCACAGGTGTCACTGGTTGCGGATATGGAGGGGCATGTGGTCAGCGCACCGTATGTCAGTTTACGAGACAGGAGCCGCTACTTCTCAATCAAGTAGCTCCTCAGTTTGCCTCACAAGCGCTGAGTGTACCCCGCTTGCCAACAGCGCTCGGCAGACTGGATGGTCACCCATCCTAGTGCTAGCCCATCCCGACAGGAGATCTGACGGGAACCGGTGTTACCACTGCGGCAATGCTGTTGGCCTTCGGGCTTTGTATGTGTACTAATCTACCTACCAGCTTATATAAGGGGTGTTCAAACAGAAATGAGCCGGAAGCCGTGAAATGAAAACCACTGAAGGGATCGTAATACCATTGCCCATAGAACAAGTGTCGACCCTATAAGAACGCTGAGGACCAAAACACTCTACTAGAAGGACATGGGCGCACACCCACGTAACGACAAAGGGAGCATGTGCACGTCCACTGCACTTCGTAGTGCTGAGAAATGGAAGCTTCAAAACCTGAACAAAGAAGTATAGTGCATTTCCTTACACTGGGAGGAGTGCAGGGCACGGAAATTGATCGAAGAATGGCACAACTGTATGGAGAGCATTACATGGCCATTGTAATTTCGACACTCAATTTATTGTAACCAGGCGAAAATACTTTCGGCCGGCCGCAACTGTGGGCTCTTTGATTGCTCTGGGAAGACTTAGTTCACTTTATTATATTAATAAATAAAAGATTTACTTAACTTTAACACACTTATTTGCTACAGGAGTACTGGAAAATTAACAACTGTCGTTGACAAGCAAAGTGGTCACTTGGTGCACTAATTAACGAACTATTCTCATGAGGTAAATGTTCAACGTCTACAGCAATGCAAGCTCACCTGAAACTTTAAGTACTCGTCGGCCATAGACGATGATGCTGAGTGCTTTAGCTAAGGTCTCGAACTAGGCTGAACTCTTGCATGCTAAGCACAATGTTGACCTCATTGTGATGTCAGAGCGAAGTATGGTCCCCTGGAGCACCTCCCATACGTCTTTGCGGCTTGCAACGAGCCCTAGCTAATGACTGCGGGATAGAATCGCGATGTCTCCTTTGCTGCGCCACCACGAAGTCTGGACGTTGTCACACGATCCGACCTCTGGGGCAATGGCTGCCACTCTAACTCGTGGGTTTTCAGTAACGAGGCCATCCATATGCCGGGGAAAAGTATTGGTAATGTGGCGTGGCGTTCCAGATCGTGTGGCTTTAGCCACTGACATCCGTCCCTGCTTCAATTACTTGTGGCACTCCTTGATCCAGAGATGAGTCGGAGGCTGCAAAATGAAAATGGCTGAAGGGATTGTAACGTCGTTACCAACGGAACAAGAGTGACATGCAGTATTCTCCGTGCACTTATACCATTCTTCGATGAATTTTCATTCCCCACAGTCCTTCTGTAGTAAGGAAACGCACTATATCTCTCTGTTCTGATCCTGAAGCCTCCGTTTCTCCGTTTTGAGCACTACCCAGTGCAGTGGACGGTGAGGCGTGCATGTATCCACTCCGTCGTCAAGTGTGTGAGAAACCAAGTCCTGCTAGTGGAAACGAATCGTCCAGTACTCATCAGTCACTTAGTACCTCCGGCGTGCTTTCCTTCAACTTATAGCGCTAGGCTCAGTAATCATAAAATACAGAAACTGCGATTAAAATTGAGCATTGTGAAAGTTTAATGTTAAACTTCTAAACTCGGGTTTGTAAGTGTCTGGTTGGTCTCTGCGAATGGTGTAAAACTTATTTTCATGTGAAATTTATGTAAAATTTTGTGCAGGGAAACAGGACTATGTGAAAGGAAATATGTGTAACGGAAATATGTGGAGCTCACGCAACTCCATGCGAAATACAGACTAGCCGGTACATCGAACAATTCGTCTACGAGAGAATTTTTCAGTGAAATTTACGTATGCCACCTGAATGCAAAGCAAAATGATTCAGATTAAAATGTTTGCCCTGAACATTGCTGATTTTTATCTTTAGTCTACTAAATAACTACTGTAACGGAACTGTTATTGTAATTACAAAGAAAATGGACTTAAAAATGAACGCATCTTACTTTCTGATCAAATTCCTCGAAAATTCACAAGATACCACTTTACTGAAATCTTTTACTGATATTAAGCCCGATACTGATAGTTTCACCAAAACACTGACGATCACTCTGCCTCACAACGGACATGAGCTGTGACGGTAATGAAATCTGTTGGCTTACCCGTGCGCAAGAAACGCTCGTCTGCTCTGAAACCTACCACTACTGGAATAATTATGTAGCTGTACAGAATAAAATTTCCATTGGCATGTCTGTGATGGGCAATGCAAGACGGTAACTTGCCAGGATTCATAAAATGCTTCTCAGTAAGCAACACGCGATGTGTAATCTGAGTATGCAAACACAGCCCTGAAAGTAAAGAACGAGAAATGGGAAATTAAACTTGACGACTGACCAATAAATGAGAACAAAGAATGCAAGTATAGCCATGCTTCATTAAGCCACAACAACAATACACCTTTTCACAAAATACTCACACATAGGAAAGTTTGCAAAAATATTTCTTGGTAACTCTTGTGTACAACGGCTTTCCTTGAGACTTCTTTCAACTATCAGACCAATCCATGTGGTTTACTACAAAATTTCTGTACCAAAGTTTAACCACACTCATTCTGTGTTAGCTCAATAAATTGGCTTTGTCGTTCTTGCATTCACATCATTTCATTTCCTCAAGGTTTTTCCTCAAAACATACACTACTGGCCATTAAAATTGCTACACCTCGAAGATGACGTGGTACGGAGGCGAAATTTAACCGACAGGAAAGGAATGCTGTGATATGCAAATGATTAGCTTTTCAGACCATTTACACAAGGCTGGAGCCGGTGGCGACACCTACAACGTGCTGACATGAGGAAAGTTTCTAACCGATTTGTCATACACAAACAGCAGTTGACCGGCGTTGCCTGGTGAAACGTTGTTGTGATGCCTCGTGTAAGGAGGAGAAATGCGTACCATCACGTTTCCGACTTTGATAAAGGTCGGATTATAGCCTATCGCGATTGCGGTTTATCGAATCGCGACATTGGTGTTCGCGTTGGTCGAGATCCAATGACTGTTAGCGGAATATGGAATCGGTGGGTTCAGGAGGGTAATACGGAACGCCGTGCTGGATCCCAACGGCCCCGTATCACTAGCAGTCGAGATGACAGGCATCTTATCCGCATGGCTGTAACGGATTGTGCATCCACGTCTCGATCCCTGAGTCAACAGATGGGGACGTTTGCAAGACAACAACCATCTGTACAAACAGTTCGACGACGTTTGCAGCAGCATGGACTATCAGCTCGGAGACCATGGCTGCGGTTACCCTTGGCGCTGCATCACAGACAGGAGCGCCTGCGATGGTGTACTCAACGACGAACCTGGGTTCACGAATGGCAAAACGTCATTTTTTCGGATGAATCCAGGTTCTGTTTCCAGCATTATGATGGTGGCATCCGTGTTTGACGACATCGTGGTGAACGCACATTGGAAGCGTGTATTCGTCATCGCCATACTGGCGTATCACCCGGCGTGATGGTATGGGGTGCCATTGGTTACACGTCTCGCTCACCTTTTCTTCGCACTGACGGCACTTACAGGCTGGACGTTACATTTCAGATGTGTTACGACCCGTGGCTCTACGCTTCATTCGATCTCAGCGAAACCCTACATTTCAGCAGGATAACGCACGACCGCATGTTGCCGGTCTTGCACGATCCTTTCTGGATACAGAAAATGTTCGACTGCTGCCCTGGCCAGCACATTCTCCAGATCTCTCACCAATTGTAAAAGTCTGGTCAATGGTGGCCGAGCAAGTGGCTCGTCACAATACGCCTGTCATTACTGTTGATGAACTGTGGTATCGTGTTGAAGCTGCATGGGCATCTGTACCTGTACACGTCATCTAAGCTCTGTTTGACTCAATGCCCAGGCGAATCAAGGCTGTTATTACGGACAGAGGTGGTTTTTCTGGGTACTGATTTCTCAGGATCTATGCACCCAAATTGCGTGAAAATGTAATCACATGTCAGTTCTAGTATAATATATTTGTGCAATGGGATACCAGTTTATCATCTGCATTTCTTCTTGATGTAGCAATTTTAATGGCCAGTAGTGTATTATTACAGCATCTTTTTTTTTTAAATAATACTGCCTCCATCAAAAGTCAGGCCGGCTTCTATCCTCTTCAAACCAGCCAACCAAACTACGTAGCCAGACTGTGTAACACACACAACTGCTGTTCTCTTCAGAAGAAGTAACCTCTCTGACCAACATCGGTGGACCCAACAACAGACTTATAAAGAATATGGTTATATCGATACATTTGTCAAAATCACAACATCCTTTACATTTATGGTAAAAAACAGCCGAAAATCGTCATGGCAAACACGAGAGTCCCTTTAAATTGGCCGGCCACGGGGACCGAGCGGTTCTAGGCGCTTTAGTCCGGAACCGCGCGACTGCTACGGTCGCAAGTTCAAATCCTGGCTCGGGCGTGGATGTGTGTGATGTCCTTAGGTTAGTTAGGCTTAAGTAGTTCTAAGTTCTAGGGGACTGATGACCTCAGATGTTAAGTCCCATAGTGCTCAGGGCCATTAGAACCCTTTAAATTATTACCATGTTGGTTAGTTCTTTCACCCAGCAGATGTAGGAGAGTCCTGCGTATTCGTTGCTGTAGCACTGAAACTGTGCCTTTTTAGACTTGGGTTCCAACCCACAACAGTCGCTGATGAGGTCTCAGAACAAACCGTCGGAGCGTGTAACGGGAATACACTTACTAAGGGGTGAAATAGAACAACTGAAGGGATCATAATGCCTCTTCCACGCCTTTGTCTGATCCATGCGTTTACGAAACCTAAGTACAAAGAGAGGCGGTGCT
Organism: Schistocerca serialis cubense; assembly: GCF_023864345.2. Classification (NCBI taxonomy): domain Eukaryota; kingdom Metazoa; phylum Arthropoda; class Insecta; order Orthoptera; family Acrididae; genus Schistocerca; species Schistocerca serialis. The sequence continues at coordinate 383,183,677 of NC_064639.1, forward strand.
CCACCCTGGTGGAACCAGGCAAGATTTCCATGAACACTGGGGAAACCATTCCACCGACGTACAAGCTGGACGTACCGGTTTGGTAGAACACCGTGTCCTGCTGCCTGAAGAAGTCACTACCTGTCTAGTACACGTTGTCGTCCGGCAAGAATTGTCGACTCGGCAATGTCTTTTTTAAGGGACTGAAGGCATGGTAATCACATGGGGAGAGATCAGGACTGTAGGGCGGGTGCTCAACTGTCTCCCACTTCAGTAGGCCTAACTCCTGCAAGGCTGACCTGCCAGATCGACCGGCGTTTAGCATCGAATCACGACCAGCACCGAACTTCATGCACCATTCTGCGACGGTGGTTTTCGATAGACATGCTGCATCGTACACATTCTTCATTGTTCCGATGGGTGTCTACCGGTGCTTGACATCGGCAGCCAAGAAAAGAGTAATAGCACGTTGGTTATGTTCGGACGCTTTTGGTAATAATGTCACCATAGTTCACTTTTCCGCTTTTACTGCACACGCCGAAAGACAAGAGTGCCATACTCATCCCTTGCTTACATGGTGGTGCTTACAAACCTGCTTCAGTCCCGTTACGTTGCGCGTACGCTACACCAACAGTCTCAAACGGAAACCTTTTGATCGCCCCTTATATACTATTCCCGATCCTTTTCTAGTAAGTATTTCTATTGACTTTGCTGACTTCTTCTAACCAGTACCTCATCCTTAACAGCACATCAGCTGTCATAGTCCTATTATAAAGTAGTCCGCAGCTCGTGGTCGTGCGGTAGCGTTTTCGCTCCCACGCCCGGGTTCCCGGGTTCGATTCCCGGCGGGGTCAGGGATTTTCTCTGTCTCGTGATGGCTGGGTGTTGTGTGATGTCCTTAGATTAGTTAGGTTTAAGTAGTTCTTAGTTCTAGGGGACCACAGTCTGCTTTCGGCTGCGGTGGGGCGAGGACGTCCGCTGCGCCCCGCCGTGCGCGACCGTGAGCGCTTCCTTGTGTTTACCTTCTCGCGGCGCGAGTTGTATTTGTTCCAAGTTAAGTGCGACTATGGCACACACATGGCGCCACGATACGATCAAAATTACTTTCCAACCAGATCACGCGCGTCCTCGAGCGTACGAAATAGAACAGTTCATACGCGACGATCTACGTTTAGATCCGGCGACTGTCGTCGGAATACATTTTTCTACAACGGCGAGCGTGGTTTATGTTAAAATGACCAGTGCAGAGGTCTGCGCGACAGTGGTGTCTAAATACTCGAACTCACTCAGATTCAAACATTCTGACGGGCATATCGGTGCAGTGACGGTGGATCAAGCAGGCATGGGCCTAAGGACTGTACGGGTTTTTGAGCTCCCCTTCGAGGTCCCTGAGGAAGTTGTCAAGGACGCCTTCCGACCATATGGCAATGTTATCAGCCACGTTGCAGAAAAGTGGCAAACTTTCTCGACGTATAAGGTCTACAATGGTGTGCGCCAAATTAAACTTGAACTCAAGAAACATGTGCCGTCCTATTTGAACATCGGTGGCTGTCGTGCAATCATCATGTACGACGGCCAACCGCGTACCTGTTCCGGATGTGGGCAGGAAGGCCATGTTCGATCGAGCTGCTTACAACGTAGAATTACGCAGATACCAGTGGGAGACTCCGTTTCCCCGACGGGGACGACAATCCTGCCCCTCACGTACGCTCAGATGGCGATGCGCACCATAGTTAAGGACGAAACGGGCAATCAGACACATCCATCGACGTCAGCAGTACCAAGGGAGGAAGAGGAAGGACCCTCGGTGCCAACTCATATGTCGACCCTCCACATCAACAACAGCAGCAACAGTCCCACGGACTCCAGACGCAACATAACTTTCAGAACGCGATGGACGTGGACGCGAACATTGTCTCGACGCGGCTTTCCTAGCGTAAGGTGATACGACGCTGGATTGCCTCCCACATTCGGATACGGATGTCCACGTTCGAAAGCAACGTTCGCCTCGACGACGCAAGCGACGTCGGTGGACCCCTTCTGATGATTGCCTCCTACACACGGCCGGTCAAGAGGGTGACATCTCATCAGACGGCATGGATGCTGCGCCTGCTGAGGATCTAAGTGTGTAGACGGTTCACTTGCCCATACTACGAGTACCCAGTTACTTCTTGCACCACAGACGCAGAAGGTCGCGTCGATGGATGGCGCTCCGTCTACCTCTACCAAAGACGACGTAGGTGAGAGAGATTTAGGTGCCGATCAGCTACACAGCATCGTGTTGCACACACTGGGGTCGTACGATGTTGAGGAACTTCCTGAAGAGGGCACGGGTGACAGGGGAGCGGGTGGCGTTGGGGATGCCATTCCTAGCGTGAAAGACTCATAACTTGTAACGGGTTTGGTGGGTCCGGCATCTCTTGCTTTTAGCTTTGATTGCCATGGCGTCTACCCTACGTGAAGAGGCTAGGCAGCACACCTTTCGCCTTGCCACAATCGATATCAACGCGATAAGGGCACCACACAAACTGACAATGCTACAACGCATGCTTGATGCGGCGGACATCGACGTGGCCCTCTTACAGGAAGTATGTGTCGCTAGTTTCCCTGACTTCTACGGATATACCGCCCACATCTCCCACGCCTCTTCTACCGATTGTGGTGTGGCTGTTCTGCTACGGGACGGTTTGGTGGCTACGGACGTACTGTACTTACCGAGTGCAAGAGCCATGGCAGTAACTGTCAACGGTGTACGACTCATCAATGTATATGCCCCTTCAGGATCAGGAAGACGGAGAGATTGGGCCCGCTTTTTTTCGGAAGATATTACGCGTCTATTTATGGGCCGCGTAGACGATCTGGTGATCGGAGGAGATTTTAACTGCACATTATCTCCGACTGATCAGCAGCCACATCACATCCCGCGTGCGGAATTGGAAATGCTAGTGCGTGACCTCCACCTGATCGACACGTGGCGTCACATCCATGGCCCAGCTCCTGGTTACACCCATTATACAAGTCATTCATCGAGTCGGGTAGACAGGATTTACGTCACACGCACCCTTTCGACGGCGACGAGAGGAGCAGAGCTCTGGCCCACTGCATTCACCGACCACACAGCCTATATTTGCACCATTGCCCTCCAACCTGCACGTGTGTGGCGCAGTAGGCCCCCCTGGAAACTGAACGTCGCCCACCTGGACGAGCCGGCATGTAAAGGTGCTATCGATGAGTCGTGGAACGCGTCCTTACAGCGTCGTGGTCGTTACCGATCGACCCTCAGTTGGTGGATTGAATGTGCGAAGCCTGCTCTTAGGCGCACCTTCATGGCTTACGGCCGGGAAGCGGCGGCATGGAGGAGGAGCACGGAAAACTTTTATTACACCGTCCTACGGGAATGTCTTGCTATGGAGCCCTCACCTGACAGGTAGATCATAGTCAATAGCGCGATAGCGCAGCTCGTCTCCTTAGCACGCCATCATTTACAAGGCGCTTTTATACGGTCGCGTGCTCCAGACATGATACAATCAGAAAGGCCCTCTATGCACCACGTGCTCCTAGAACGCAGGAGGCGCCGTAGGGCACTGGTAACCGACATGATAACGGACGACGGACGACACGTGGCAGAACAAGCAGATATAGCAGAAGCCTTCTATGGGCATTACGCTCAACTTTATTCAGCAGTGCTCCCTGATATGGCGACGGTAGACACCGTTTCAGCACATGTCCACAGTACAGTTCCACCAGACATGGTGCCGACTTTACTGGGAGAAGTGACAGAAGAGGAAGTGCTCGACGCCATTGGTAAAGGTGCTCCCCTTAAATCACGAGGAATCGATGGATTACCATTAGAGTTCTATCGAACATTTAAACAACTATTGGTACCGTGTTGGGTTGGAATTTGTCAGGAATTGATGTCCCCGGGTATACCGTTGCCTGTACTGTTCTTGGAAGGACTGAATGTCCCCATCCATAAGCCGAAGGGACGGAATCATGTCCGCGATTATCGCCCCTTAACGTTATTGAACAGCGACTTCAAGATCTTTTCGAGGCTGCTATCAGAACGTCTTCGCGGCACACTATTGCACGTCCTGCCCAGCGATCAGATGTCCTTGGGGGGACCCAGCAACATCAGAACTGCGTTATGTCGTTACAGAGATCTCATGTCCCTTGCGCGGGTGAGACGTTTGCCGGCAGCCCTGGCGTCTATCGACTTTAGCCAGGCTTTTGACCGTGTGGGCCACACTTTCCTCACGGCCGTTCTACGGCGCATGGAATACCCCGACCCCTTTGTCACAGTGCTGACACGCCTTCTGCATGGGGCTACTTCTCGAGTTCTTATTAATGGAAGACTGACGGTACCCATGCCGATCCGCCGATCAGTACGACAGAGATGTCCATTATCAGCATTGTTATTTGCATTGGCCTTAGAACCCTTGGTGTGTGGTCTCCGAGGCAGGCTCACTGGGATACAGTTCGGCGGCTCCATCTATCGCTGCACCGCATATGCGGATGATTTGATGATCGTCATACGAGGAGCTGACGATATGGTCGCGGCGTTGGACTTGATTGCAACCTACGGTACAGCTTCTGGTAGCCAAATCAACGTTGACAAGTCTGTCGCCTTGAGCATCGGGATTGGGCTACCGCAGGAACACATTGCCCGCTTACGCTTCAGTGATACTGTCCGCTGCTTGGGCTCAGATTTCATGAACGACATGCGACGCGCGACGAAGCTCAATTATCGACGCCTCCTTAACCAAATTAGGGCCGGAATTGCAAATCAGCGCTTGCGATCCCTCAACATCGTTCAGCGGGCGTATTATGCCAATGTATACCTTGCGTCCCGCATACCGCATGTCGCCCAAACGCTACCCATTCCGAAGCCCTTGGTTCGTAGCATTATGGTAGCGCTGGGATACTTCGTCACCGCTGGTATGTTACTGAAGATCAGATACGTATCTCTTACCCTCCCCAAGGAAAAAGGTGGTCTCGGCCTAGTTAACGTCCAGGATAGGGCCATTGCCCTCTATGTTAGCTCACATTTATGTCTGCTGCGCCGTTTTCCTATGAGCCTCACGAGTCTGCTTCTGACGGCGCTACGACCTGCTTCACTAAGAGCGCCGGTGCCACTACAGGACATCCCAGCGCCCCTCTTTTATATAGGACGTTTCTATTTAGAACAAAGTTATTGCAGTGTCGCGCTCACGACACCACAAATGGCCACAACTCGACGCCTATATCATGACATGCTGCAACACCGCCCCCTAAATGTGGTCGAACTAAAATATCCTGACGTACGGTGGCGTGTGGTGTGGAAGACTGTACACGATGCCATTCTTGATTCCGATGTTGTTTCCCAATGGTACGTAGTCGTTAATGGGAAGCTGGTGACGCAAGAACGTCCCTACAATATCCACATGGCAGAATCTCCCAATTGTGTGGGTTGTAATACAGTAGATTCTGACGAGCACCACCTCAGCTGTGGAGAAGCGGAACCAGTTTGGCACTTAGTGTGGCAGATGCTGGCTTATCTCTTGCGAGTTAGGCCGGAGCATATATCTGCACGCACATTATTGTTTCCGGATGAGACATTTTACCCCAAGACTCGAACCAACTCCGTCACCTGGATACGTGGACATATGGTCCATTACCTCTGTCGTGACGGACGCAAGAATTTCCTTGACTTCTGGCTCTATTTGCAAGAAAGACATCATGCTATTTCCGGGCATACCAGATATCGACAGTTCTTCGCAAACTACCTATGGAGTGCCTTTCACAGCCCGCCGTGCAGCTGGAATGTTCCAGGCAGTGGCAGATGAGGTCAGAACGAACTGCAAACGAGCATATATTGAACAATCTTTATCAGTGGGCGCAGTCGCTGGGAAGCCTAACTACGACGTGGTAGCTTTCTTTTCATGTTATTTATGTTTCATATCGTCGATGGTGTCTTCATTCTGTTTTAGTTCAAAAATGGTTCAAATGGCTCTGAGCACTATGGGACTTAACATCTGTGGTCATTAGTCCCCTAGAACTTAGAACTACTTAAACCTAACTAACCTAAAGACGTCATACACATCCATGCCCGAGACAGGATTCGAACCTGCGACCGGAGTGGTCACGCGGTTCCAGACTGAAGCGCCTACACCGCACGGCCACACCGGCCAGCTCTGTTTTAGTTTTTAAGGCTTGATTAACTATGACTGTTCGCACATTGATATCAATGTACATAAAAAAGATTTTAAAAAGTGGGCAGGAGACCTGTGTTCGAATCCAAATAAATACACAAGAACAAAATAAGAACAAAATGACCAACAAATAAAATAAAATAAAGTATTATACCCTTTCCTTTCTCCTTTTATATTTTTATAAAAAGTTCACAGGCATATTTAGTTTTTGTTCGTTGGCGGAACCTGAAGTGGTGGCGAACGGACGTCCTAGTTTGCTTTAGGATGAAAGTGGCGGTGGCACTAGCTTTGTTTTTGTTTTTAGGCTAGATAGGTTTTGGGGGGGGGGGGGTAGTATGGGTGATAGGGGCCAACGCCTGAAGTGGAAAAGGTAATTTTCTTTCTTTATAAAAAATAAATAAATAAATAAACAAAAAATGGTTTGTAAAAAAAGTCCCATAGTGCTCAGAACCATTTAAACCATTTTGAACCTATTATTAAGTTGTGTGATAGTAAATATCCTGCTGCCAACTATGACGTCACCATAACTGACTAAAGACACAGACAAACATGGAAAATAAGGCGAGTAAGGGAGTTTAGTATTTAACGTTCCGTCAACGACGAGGTCGCCAGGGATGGAGAACCAGCTCATAATGAGGATAGGTAGGGCAGGAAACCGGCAGTGTCCTTTCCAAAGAACTATGCCAGCATTTGCCTTAAGCAATTTAGGGAAACAACGGAAATCTATATCTGGATATTTGATTGAGATCTGAATCGCCGTTTACCCGAGTTGTGGAAAAATATCTATTTTAGTTACCATGTTTCATATTAGAAACTGTGAGCACTGTGCGTTGTTACTTTCTTCTATTACGTAGGTTCGAGGATGCTGGAGCAAGGGTGGCGGACTTGCTGCAACAAGGTACGGCATCGTTGAAAACTGGTTACCACGCTACGCACGAAGCCGACGGTTCTGTCAGACTCAAAGACGTCGTTGGGACAGCGGCCTTTAATTACTATTAAAAAAGTTACTGTACTGTATTGTAGAAAAAAATAAAACGCTTTGTATGATCCTAATTTCTACAAGGTGATTTTTTCCACCGTGTATAAACTCTAGGGACTGATCGATAAGAGTATACGGAACAAAAAACGTCTAATGAAGATGGTTTCCATGCTAGAGACTATTTATTCAATCATACATTATTACAGAGACTGATGTCTAATACGCGCTGTGCCATTCAGCGACAGTTACGGTATGTGTTGAAAATGGTTTTCATGTACCTCAAAGCATGGGTGTATGCGCCGTAGCATGTTCCGTCTCACTCGTTCACATCGGACAAGCTGCTTCAGAACGGTGTCAAAGGATGCATGAATACGCTGCTCCAGTGTTTCTACATCCGGAAAGGGCTCTGCATACACGATACTTTTAAAATGGACCCACATTCAGAAATCGCACGGGTTGAGATCCGGTGAACGAGCAGGCCAAGCAACTGGATCCCCTCATCTGATCCATCGAGTAGGGAAGACATAATTGAGATGCGTCCATGACATAAACGGCAAAGTCGGCAGGAGCACAATCGTATATTAGCCACATAACCCTTGGAATCATCAATGGCATTTCTTCCAGCAGGGAGGCAAAGTCACCAGGAAGAAACGTCGATTGTCCGGCCTGTTAGGCGACGTGGAAGGAAGACTGGTCCCAAAATACGGTCGTCAATTATCCTGGCCCACACATTTCGGCTGCACCGACGCTGATAGTTTACTCTCACCATACCATGGGAGTTCTGCATACTATCCCACATATGACTTACAAAAGCTGAAGATACCACTCCGCGTAAAGGTTGCGAGGTGCCGGGGTGGAGAAGAGTTTGTACCTCTTTAATTCTGGCGAATTTTGCATCAGAACTAGACATGTAATCGAACCCCTAATTAATTATGTGCACAAAGGGATTGATAGTGGGCCCTGCTAGTTGGTAAAATAAGGAGTGCACTATTACAATAATTTAATAAAAACCGTAACCTACTCAGTAAAAAAAGGAAATTTTATCGTAATAAACGACAGGAAACAGGATTCTGCGGATTAAATATTACAATTGAGATTTATTACAAGTCAGAACACAAAGGTACTTGATTGTCGATACAAACAGTAGGCTAAAGGATAGGGTATACTGAAGTATTATGAGAACAAGAGTAGGCTCGAGAACAAGGGGCTCCTACTCTCTGTGACGCAATAGATGGACGATACTGACTGGATGTCCTAATGAATCAAATGTCGTTCCCCCGACTAAAATGCAGTGTCGTGATTAGTAGTGAGGGCTCAAATGGAAACACATGGAGAAACAAACAAGGCGGACTTGTAGCAAATCGAGCGCTCATGCTGCTAAGGACTTTAGTATAGAAATGATCGGTCATACAATGCCAAAGCCATAAAATACTTTACCAATCCTGAAACCTGCAGCACGTTGTCAGTAGCCAGCGTTCTGATGTAGGCGCCGACAGCTGCTGTGCCGCAACTCTGTTTCAGCCCGTGACCTCGAATGCTGTCCGAGAATTCTAAGTTCTGTTCGTGTGGCCAAAGCAGGGAAATCCTGGATGAGCGAGGATGTATCTCCAGGAAGAGACACGCAAAACCGCCTAAACTCGCCCTGTCGGTACAGATGCGAAAATGCGTAGTAAGGATCTAGGTCTTAAGTCGCAGAATGAAACTGGAGTATGATCGAAGTCATGCTCCACCATGATACCGAAAAAGTATATCTAAGTCGCCAGATCCTCTCCTTCCAAGGAAGATAATTTCTCGAATGCTATGCGCCTGTGCGAAGCAAGATTGAAGCCAACATTATTCAACTCCCTACTACCCTCGAAAAGCCGTGAATCAGCTTTCAGTGCTGATTCCAAAGTTCCCCCACACTATCTCAGAACATCATTCACATCAATATCGACCGTTCTCTCCGATTTCATGCAGGGCTTTATGACATCAACTGGCTTCAGTTAAATTTGACCAATCATGCCTCTGCTATTTAGCTGGTGGCACTCAACTTGCCATTTGACCGGCTGCAAAAACAGCATCCCTAGACCACCGGCCATCCGGTGCCAGACAGTTGCACCCAGCAGCACGCCATCCACAAGAATTCTCAGAATCAAGCAGACAATACAGTCAGTTGGCGACAACTGTAAGCAGGCTGTTTAGGTTTTTATGTTGGTAACGCCACGTAGCGCTCTGTATGAAAATCACTGGCTGTATTGTGTGCAGTCTGTGTCTGGTTGGCATTGTTGTAATATTCGCTATTGTAGTGGTGGGCAGTTGGATGTGAACAGCGCGTTGCATTGCGCAGTTGGAGGTGAGCCGCCAGCATTGTTGGATGTGGGGAGAGAGATGGCGGAGTTTTGAGAGGTAGATGATGATCTGAATGACACAAGACCTGTAGCCTTCCTTGACACAGAAGAGTATGAACAAATTAAGAAATTCAAACAAAATCAGAATCGAATTAATACGCAACACAAAAGAGAAATCCGGGAAGTACAAGATCAGTTGAGACAAGTATTACAGGAATTACATATTTCGGAGGATACTCGCGCTCCAACACGGGAAGAGGGGCTTAGAAATACGGAAAAGTCACAAAATAATAACACAGAGCATTTCGAAAATTATGAATGAAATTAGCAAGGTCCACTGAATTTTGAGATGGACCGTCGACACGACGTAACGATGACCGATATGCAACTCGCCGGCACGATGACTATAAGGTGTTCATAACTACACGTAAATTCAAAACATTAAGAATTCTGGCAATGACATTCATCCACAAACGTGGCTTCATCAATGCTCTCATTGTTTTCCTTCCAATTGGCCATCACAGCACAGATTAGAATTTATGTGTGGCTACTTAGAGAATGAACTAGCTGTAAGAATGCGATCGGTCATTCACGATTGTCGCAGTGAAGTAGAATTTTATCATGCCTTCCTCTCAGAGTATTGGTCTCAAGCTACACAAGACCGAGTAAAACATAGCATCATAATGATGAAACATTTCGAACAATCTGAATTTTCCAGGCTTGTGAAATATTTTGAAGACATGTTACACAAGAATCAGTACCTGTCAAACCCATACAGACCCTAAGAACTCATCCGCATTTGCTTAATCAAATTACCTGAACATTTACGACATATTCTTTTCGCACGACGTTGTAAAGACGACATTGAAGCTTATCAGGGACTGTTACAAGAACTGGAAATTTACACCAACAATCGCTGGACGCGAAAACAGGAAAACAATCATTACAGTTCACATCCGTCACAATTCCGTGACGACAGAAACAATAACTGGACACTACAAGGCTATTCTTACAACGCAAATCGTGACCAAAACAGACACCACCCATATGACAACCACTGGCAGAGTAATAATAATCACAGGGAAAGATCACTTCTCCGTGGTAATGACCATGACAGAGAAGTTCAGAGAAATAGACAATATGGGAACCAAAATAATTATTATCAAGGGCGACAGAACAATTTCAGACCCAACGGTCCATCGCGCAGTTACAACTCATGGAGAAATTCTCCACCACGTAAGCCACAAGAAAAAAATTACAGAAACTACCGACATGACGACATACGATATAATCTTAACAACAGACGAGAATTTACCCAAAATTGGCGTGGTTCAAACAGGGCAGGGGCCTCTCGACAAGGTGAATTTGCAGAAGTTAGATCTCCATAACTCAGCAACGACGCGCGACAACAAAGATACAGACAATCACTCGCACCGGAGGCAGCCACGGCTGGCTCAGAGAACATAGACGCTAACCTTGAGAACAATTTTAGCATTCCTTACCGACGTATACCACATGATAATTGCGTTGAAGTTGAAACTGTGCGTACTAGGAAGAGTAAAAGATTGCACCACATCTCACATGTAAAACCTTTTATTGAGAGATAATCTGCTTTATAACTTAGTCTTTGCCATAAAATTTTTCACTTCACGTTACTAGAATGCTTTGTCAGACTTAGAAACTGTTAACATGCAACAATGTTTGAAGTTAATTATCCAGTCAAGAACCAAGAGAACTTATTCAAACAGTAATTACGAATGGATTGTTATAGTGTTATTGTTTGTGCACATTGTTGCTTGTTAGTTGCACAATTACGTAATGACTATAAGGTTGACCTACTTATAACATATACCGGTACTGCTGATGAGATTTGAATGCAACATTTTGGTGTACTTGAAAATACATTATGGATTTAAAGTACTTTCTGAGAGATACCAGATGACACAGCGGTTGATTTATTTGACAGCTACACGATTATATCACGACGCTACTAATGAGTGACAAAATTTACATTGTTGCTTTTGCGGTGTATCTGTATTATATCTGCACAGTTTTTCTGTGTTATTCTGGACAGTAAAACGTGTTTTCGTAGTAACTTTTGCTGTATAGCTACAATGAGACAGCCTTTTCCTTAGTACAACAATACGTTAAAGTACAGTGTTTTCTTCATCATGGCAATAAGCGTAATAACTGCGATATCTATATGCAAAGTATTTCACTTTTGTGTATGATGGGGAGAGTACACTGACTTCAGCAGAACTTTGCTTATGGAGGACGATAACTACGACACTTCCACAGAATTATCTTACGGCAAGATGCACGTTTAGCGCTACAGAACACGCATTTGACTGATTATTTTTGTACTTAAAACATTTATTTTTAAAGATTTTTGAATTACAAAGGTTTTCCGTGATACATTTCATTCCATTGCTGTAATCTGTAACACCCGAGGGTATAATTACTTTGTATACCATGTGTTTGGCAAGCACAAGGAGCCCTAGCTAATATGGTATTTGCTTATATAACTTTACACATCGGTACCATACTTCTCTAACACAGAATTACACAGCTATCTGATTATTTAACAGAGAAACAAACATTTCTTTTATTACGTCAGTGACAGATGTTTACGCAGTTACACAGTTGAATAACTTCACACTTATGTAATTGTATTTTGTCTGTAGTTTGTGAACTGTTCATATTTTTTTCGTAACCATTGTGATACTATGAGAGCTTTGAATGATGACACTATTGCAACGAGCAGAGAATTTTTTTAGGTTTTGAAATTATTGCAGAAAGCTACGACGTTTTTGAGATTTGACTGAGGTGCTATGATGCTATTATTATGACGACGATATGTATTATGCTGTTGAGGTATGTTTATGATTAATAAGCTGATGCTATATGAGGAATTTGATTATGCTACGTATTTATTATGATGAAATATTGAAGAAGTGTCGACGAAAACGTATATGTGTAATAAAGTTAGGAATAATGAATAGTGATTAGGAACTCTGATTTGTGAAAAAGGATGTTGGAAACCAAGAATCGTACTTTAAGAGTTATGAAATGTGTGTAAATGTGTGAATGTATCACAATGCCGACGAAAATTTTTTTGACACTTATATTTATAGGATTTGCTTTCTGCACATTTGTAAGGCAAATTCTCGACCTGTGAAATTTTTTATATGAGACTGTCACTGTAGCACAAACTGCTGTCGTAAACATTTTGGTAAGGAAGCTAAGTGACCTTGACATAATGCATTATGGGCGCCCAGCTGTGCCAGTCGCCCTGAAAAAAAGCCATTAGGTGAAAAAAAGAGGCCATTAACCTCGTTATTGACATTTCTTTGTAGAAAGGATTTTAAATAAGGCACGCTCATACTTGAAACATATGATTACATTTTTGAGCTGATACTTTCTGATATTTACTGAAATGACGAATGAAATGATGAGAAATATTTTATGTCTGTACACCTGATTATGACTACTGTCTTTCTTGTTGAGAGATTTTTTTACTGCCTTATGAAATGCCATATGACTGGTGAATGATGTTTCATGCTTTGCTTTGTATATATACTTGACTTTTTTTTTAATATCTAGTTTATAGCTGCACTGCAGCATTGGTTAAAATAAAATTTAATAGATGTACTAATGTAAATATTTTCTGTCTACATATCCATTTATCAATAATTTTATGATCTACTTTCATAAAAAAAAGGGAACACAAATAGACATTTCCCTTCACAGGAATTGCATAAATAATTTTTAACGATCTGGTAACTTGTCTGCTAGAGTAAGTTATCATGACGCATCACTCTAGTGTTAAGATGTGACTTAGGTATTGGACATGGCCATCTTTACTGTAATATTTTTTCTGCTTGAGCTTTGTCATGTTTAGGTATAAGTTATAGCATTTGATGCTACTGTTTACTAGGCATAGTGCTACTAAATTTCACTTTGTATTACTCTGTTAAGCCAGTTTTACTACTGATTTATTTTTCTTGTTGCTGCACATTGGCTCATATTCGTTGTAATGTTGCATTTGCTTTGCTAATTTAGATATACTGCTACTTGCTTTGCCGATTTGCATATTTTGTCATAGCTGTTTGTGTTAATTGTTTTGTGCTGTTGCATTGCCTCGTCCCTTAGTTTATACATCTGAGCTGAGTAGATTTAAGTTAGCTTAAGAGAGGGTACGTTATATAAAAGAATGAGTTGCGATGAATTGGAAGAAATGCATTGAGAAGTTATATGAAAAAGATTGGGTCAAAATGAGTACTGTACAATGAAGAATAATTATTTTGAAAGAGGATATGAACTGAACACAGAAAGCAGTTATAGATAGGACTTTTTGGGAATAATGAAGAACTAAGGGAGATCTCCAAGAAGTAAAGAATGAAGGGAGATCTCCAAGAAGTAAATATAGTTTTGTTTGCAAAATACTGCAGTAAAACAAACCCTGTCCTTTCCTTTTGTGTTATTCCGCTATGTGTTTGTGTACCCTTGTGTATTTGTGTTCTTCCTGTCTTTATGTGTTTATCTGATAAGAGTTATGTTGTAGAATTTTTCTAATACTATGTTATTTACTTTGTAAAGATGTTTAGGCATTATTAATTCTCTACTGTTTCAATGCTCATGTGTGAAATTAATGTTTCGAAAACTATCATCATTATTTTATTTATTTACTTATGTCATAATTCCTGTAACAGTGATGTACATGTTTTTTTCTATTCTTTTGTAAAGTATGTATTGCTACAAATGTTATCGGTATTATTATGTTTTATAATGATGTTTTCTGTACGTTTGTTATTGTATTCTCATGTTATAAAATTGTAATTGACACCAGTTTATCAAATTAAGTAACTTGTAAGCATTCATTTCACTGCACGCATTTATGTTGGTCATAGTATATACACAACATGTGAGAAGTTGGGACTGTTAGTGTTTGCATGTGTGTTAATAATTCAGCAAGGGACTGGTTAAAACCAGTGCTGGTTCTAAGGACAATTCCAAAAACTTTGTGAGTGCACAAGTAGTGGTTTATGGACTTGCTATATTGTCTGCAAGACTCTTTGATGGTGATTGTGCACCTGCACAGTCGCAACAGATGGCTGCTGGCCATCTCTACAAGGACTGCAGTGGGTCTGTAACTTTGATGGCCCACCAATAGCATACTCTCTACCAGGACTATAGTGGATCTGCTCTGTGATGACCTACCTGCCAATATTCTTCAAAACTTCGACTGACTCTGCTGTGGGTTTGCTTATTACCTGTATGCATGTGAAGAGTCAGCATTGTCTTTCCATTGGAAGGACAACACTACTTCTTCAAGACTGCATGGAAATCCACTACTTCTGTGTGCATTTTCTTTTTCTGATCAGACTTTGTGCAATGTAATCACTATTGTGATAAATGGTCAGGACTGTCTTTATGAGAACAATTTTTGCTTTTGACCAACAGTGCATCAAGAAGTGTGTGCATTTGAGATCTTTGTTATTGTAATTATGAAAAATTTTGTCAAATCATTATTGGCCACTGCCCAAAACAATTTGCAAAATTTTCGTGGCGAGCATGGGGGCTATGAAAGTAGGCTGTTTAGGTTTTTATGTTGGTAACGCCACGTAGCACTCTGTATGAAAATCACTGGCTGTGCTGTGTGCAGTCTGTGGCTGGTTGGCATTGTTATAATATTCGCTATTGTAGTGTTGGGCAGTTGGATGTGAACAGCACGTAGCGTTGCGCAGTTGGAGGTGAGCCGCCAGCATTGTTGGATGTGGGGAGAGAGATGGCGGAGTTTTGAGAGCGGATGATCTGGACGTGTGTCCATCAGAGACAGTAAATTTGTAAAACTGGATGTCATGAACTGATATATATATATATATATATATATATATATATATATATATATATATATATATATATATATATATATATTACGACTTTTGAACACTATTAAGGTAAATACATTGTTTGTTCTCTATCAAAATCTTTCATTTGCTAAGTATGCCTATCAGTAGTTATGGCCTTCAGTAGTTAGAATCTTTTATTTAGCTGCCAGTATTGGCGCTCCCTGTATTGCAGTAGTTCGAGTAACAAAGGTTTCTGTGAGGTAAGTGATTCATGAAAGCCCGCATCTCGTGGTCGCGCGGTAGCGTTCTCGCTTCCCACGCCCGGGTTCCCGGGTTCGATTCCCGGCGGGGTCAGGGATTTTCTCTGCCTCGTGATGGCTGGGTGTTGTGTGATGTCCTTAGGTTAGTTAGGTTTAAGTAGTTCTAAGTTCTAGGGACTGATGACCATAGATGTTAGTGCTTAGAGCTATTTGTCAGTCGTCCCACCAGGCGCTCAGGCCCATAGTATATGGCCCTCTCCGTGTTCACGGAAGTGCAGACCCCCACGAAAACACAGTGTGTCGCGTCATCCCGTGCTCGCCTCGCAGCAAGCCTCACATTGAAGTAACAGAGATAACTAAAAGAAAGACCACATGCAGTTCCCAACATGCATAGCAATCAAGTGAAATATAATTTGAGCTCATTGTACAAATACTCTCATCAGAATAAACTTATTCGGCCAATTCTCACTGTGAAATTATATAAAACATTAATAAAATTGATGCAAATGAAAGGCGACACGCAAAAGAAGGTATAGAACCTCTCAAGATGGCTTCGTGTTTAAATAGGATGGATGACACAAAATCCGGAATCGTGTTTGTCTGGTGAAGAAACCAGTGACAAAACTGCTCCTGATGTGGAACGTCCGTCGCCAGTAAGCCCTGCACGCTCTGTAAGTGATAAGGGTAGTAACAATTGTCATGGAGAATGTTCCACAGTCGTCTGGCTTACCCCTTACTGCCTGGTACTGACACGGCGGTCGCCTTCCACAGTGTTAATCACATTTTCCTCCGTCTGGTGTCCAAACATTTCGGGTACGTTCTTCATGATTTCTTGCTTCCAGAAAAGACCTCTTTCAGACAAGGAGCGAGACGCTGTTGCGAACATTGAATGCTCTAATTGTTGTCGGCAGGGACAGATCTCCTGATACAACCTTGCAGCCCGCCACCCGTTGCTATTTGCCTTTCCGTAAGTAAACACCATGTCGCCAAACTATCGATTCGAATACGAAACCATTGTGTACAACGCTGTATCACATCCACTACGAGGTGAGTCTGCAAGAGAAGTGAATCGGACACAACATTACCAATTACTGTGGCAGAAGAGGACGTTAGGGTATGACATATGAAGAACAGTATCATGCTCTAGAAGGAAACCATGGGTGCTCATACTGTGGGTGCATGGTATAGCGCGTATTAGAACACAGTCTCTGCAAGAAAGTATGACAGAATAAATGGTCTCTAATATGGAAACCATGTATTTCAGGAGATAAGTTCATTAAAACTTGCTTGTTCCGTATCCTCTCATCGACCAGTTCCTAGAGTTTGTACACGGCGGAAAAAAATCACCCTGTATATCAGTTGTTGCTTGGTTGTCTTGACGGCATCAAGTTACATTCACACGTGTGAACAACCAGATTTTCTGTTATTAGATTGACAGTACAATTATACCATAAAGAACGAATAAAAACTGAACAGAAGATGTTATTAACGGAAAATTAAAACCCTTACCTTCTAGAATGATGATTTTCGGCGAAGTGACTTTGGGCATTGGAGGCAGTATGGGCATACATGATTAATACTGAATGGCTGTTACATGCTCTTTATGATCTAGAGTTTCCCAAAGTGGAAAGGTGCCACAAGTTTTGAAACTGGCTTAACCCTAGTTCAGAAGCATGAGCTACATAGTTGAGCTGGTAAGTGATTAGTGGCACGTGCTAATATCCCTGGTTCTCTTAACAACGAACGACTGCAGCTATAGCATGAGCTGCAAAAAATACGTAATTGCTTGAGATTATTAACAGATTTAGTCATGACAATTATACAATTAATGCCTGCTTGTCGTATTAGACAATAATCTGATAGGATAAAGTGTTTATTCGGAAGAGGCGACGGTGATATCGACCCACTCAGCATTCATGGAACAGTTATCAAAATTCTCGTGAAGTTATGGCCTTAGGAGGATAATCTTATTATCCAGTGTGAAGGCTAGTAGCGTGCTAAGAGCATTAAAAGACGGAACCGGTCAACATACAGCATCAGAGAAGTTAATATCACTGGAAACGTATTGTTATTAACTAATTACACGGTCTGCTCGATTGATGGACACGGTAAAGAAGTATTATGTTCACGTCAACCCGTTGCAGTTCCATTCGTGATAGATGCCACTGTAACGGATAAAAATCAAGTCTACCTGCTTTTGCAATCAAGAACCGACGCGTCTGATTCTGCATTTCATTTGCGATGCAAATGTAAACCTTTGTGTCCTCACGGTTGACATTTATGTCGAAATTTACTTTAGTGTTGCACATTTGATTGGTAGTACAGTTTGGTTATGTGTTTCAGTTTCTGGTTATAAACTACGTTCAGCGTCATCTAGAAACAACGATCTTCGTGTAACCGTTTTCTGGGATGCCTGACATCGGTTACTCTCCTTGACTATCACCACTGCGGTGCTTGATTTCGGCGCTAGAGTGGGGCGTGCTGCGTGATGCGGCGCTGCGCGATGCCGCGAGCAGATTTGTAATTACAGGACAAAAAAATGGTTCAAATGGCTGTGAGCACTATGGGACTTAACTGCTGAGGTCATCAGTCCCCTAGAACTTAGAACTACTTAAACCGAACCTAAGGACATCACACACATCCATGCCCGAGGCAGGACCGCAGAGGTCGCGCGGTTCCAGACTGTAGCGCCTAGAACCGTTCGGCCACCCAGGCCGGCCTTACCTTATACCAATGGTTGTGTTTTCTGTTCCGCAGACAGCCGCGTTGCGTCTAGGGTGGGAGCTACTGCGGTTGTATGGAAACAGACGCCGAAATTAGTCACCCTGATGGCGCAGTTTGAGGGCGGCCATTAAAGACAAGCATTCTGATGATTTGGAGACTCACCACAACCAACCTCGTAGCAAACAGTAACATATGTTAGCATACAAGTAGCTTACTTGCCAGAAATGTCAGTGTCTAGCCGTATTATTTGTACTGTGCTGTCATATTTGCAACCATAAAATAAATTTTGAACATAAGTATCATCCTTTGGAACATGTAGGTTTTTGTTGACATTATGAACGAAATGCAGAATCAAATACGCCGGTTCTCTACTGCAAAAACAGTCACATTTGATGTTTGTCGATTACAGAGCCATCTACCACGAATGGAAGACTATGCTTTTAGTAAACCGTACCAATTTTTTGGCGTAGAATCCGAATATGGAATAAAATGCGGCTTTCTGCTTGAAGATGCAATGTTGACCATAACCACGCAGGAGGGATGGTTAGGAGGTTGCCAGTTGTAGCACAGTCCGCTGTTCACTTTACAAATATTAACTTTTCACCTTGGACATTTTTTTGTGCAATGCGAAATTTTCGGGATATTTAGTTTTCTCAAGTTAAAACCAACACCCTGTACACTGAGGCGACGAAAGTCATGGGAGATATCCTAATATCGCGTCGGACCTCCTTTTGCCCAGCACAAGTGCAATAGCCGGTCGGTGTGGCCGAGAGGTTCTAGGCGCTACAGTCTGGAACCGAGTGACCGCTGCAGTCGCAGGTTCAAATCTGCCTCGGGCATGGATGTGTGTGATGTCCTTAGGTTAGTTATGTTTAAGTAGTTCTAAGTTCCAGGGGACTGATGACCTCAGATGTTAAGTCCTATAGTGCTCAGAGCCATTTGAACCATTTTGAACAGTGCAATAACTAGACGTGACGTGGACTCCGCAAGTCGTTTAAAGATCTCCTGTATAAATGTTTAGTCATGCTGTCTCTATAGCCGTCCATGACTGCGAATATGTTGGCGTGCAGGATTTTGTGAATGAACTGACCTCCAGATTACGTCCCATGTTAGGCGATTCGAGTGGCCAAATCACTTGCTCGAATTGTCCAAAATGTTCTTCAAACCAGTTGCGAAAAATTGTGTGCCGGTGACATGCTGCATTGTAATCCACAAAAATTCCATTGTTGTTTGGAAACATGAATTGCTGCAAATGGCCTCCAAGTTACCGAACATTTTTCCAGTCAATGATCGGTTCGGATGGACTAGAGCATCCAGACCATTCCATGTAAACACAGCCCACACCATTGTGGAGCTACAACTAGCTTCCACAGTGGCTTGTTGATAGCTTGGGTCCGTGGCTTCGTGGAGTCTGCACCACACTCGAAGCCTATCATGAGCTAGTACCAACTGAAATCGGGACTCATACGACCAGGCCACGGTTTTCCAGCTGTTTCGAGTCCAACCGATAAGGTCACGAGCCCAGGAGAGCCGCTGCAGACGATGTCATGCTGTTAGCAAAGCCACTCGCGTCGGTCATCTGCTGCCGTACCCCGTTAATGTCAACTTTCCCCGCCCAGTCCTAACGGATACGTTCGTCGTCCGTTCCACATTGATTTCTGTGGCTATTTCACGCAGCGTTGTTTGTCTGTCAGCAGTGACAACTCTACGCAAATACCACTGCACTTCGTCGTTAAGTGAAGGCCGTCGACCACTGCGTTGTGTGTGACGAGAAATAATGCCTGAAATTTTGTATTCTTGGCACACTCTTGACACCGTGTATCTCGAAATATTGATTTCCTTCACAGTTTCCGAAATGGAATGTCTCATGTGCCTATCCCCAACTGCCATTCAGCGTTAGACGTTTGTTAGTTCCCCTAGCGCGGTCCTACTCAGGTAGGAAACCTTTTCATATGAATCACCTCAGCGCCAATGACAGCTCCGCCAACGCACCGCCCTTTTATGCCTTGTGTACGAGATACTACCACCATCTCTCTGTGCGCATATCGCTGTCGCGTGACCTATGTCTCCTCAGTGCGTATTCAAAAGCAAGGTAGGTGCAATGTGGTTGGTGATCTAAGAAAAGACAAACTTAAATTATGTTAAATATGTAGTCTGCTTTCGCTTATCTCCACTATTGTTGAACTTGTATTTTGAACGTGCGGCGGCGCGGTTCCTTTCGTCCTTCACCTTCACCTACCTGTGGACTCGCTGCAGCAGATCGCCGGTTGTAAAGCCGAACAGAAACCTATCGTACTGCAACTCGCATCAGGCTGCATACAACTTAACTGTTCCAAGAATCGGGGAAAGGTCTTAATTTTGAATGAAAGGCGAAAATACTGGCAGAACTTCGGTATATTCTGAACCTTGATAAAGTATACGTTTACTGCCAAGCCCGTGCTGATCTTAACACAGTCATGCACAAAACCTTTCATTCACGTTGGCAGGTTTATGGTAATGTATTTCCCGAAATCTGAACAACTACTAAGCACAGATTGTTCTTAAATGGAAATTGAGATGTTACAAAATAAAAGTGATGTTGTTATTCAATGGAAAGTTGGAAATTAAGATTTAGCTTACTGTCTTATCAATCACAATTGGCGTAAGAATCATGGATTGACCATTGTCATAAAATATTGCATTATGAGATGTGATTAGTTTTTACTTGCAGTTTCGCGTGGCTTGAGGCAGTCACAACTAGCGTGCCATGGATTAAGAAATCGCATTATCGTCTTTCTAATTACTTCATGATCGTAGATACGATCATACCCGGTTGTGAAGTTATTGTTATGACAAAACAATTTCCTAAGGGACCAGAAAGTTCTTAAGGGCGCAAAAACAACTGTAACATCACACAAAAGGGAAATTCAATATTAAAGCTGATGCAAGAAGACGATAAAACAGTTTTCTTTTTATCAATGTAACACACACATTGGACTGCTGATCTCCGTGTCTGTAATCTTAGCAAAATGCATAATTAAAATGAAAATAATACTGAGGAGATGATAGGAATGAGCACTGCTAAATGATTCAGTATTCCCAGAACAAATATTTATTATAAACTAAAACATATATCGTACCTTAAGCTTAGTACTACAATGACGGTAGATTTTTATGTCCGTATCATGTCCATTGAGCGCTCTTTTATATGGCCATTGTCTTCTTTGAGTCGCTCGTGCGTCGTCACGGTAAGTTATAACAGTTCTTTACACTTCACTCAAACTTAGACATAACACGTTTTTATACATTTAGTAAAAAATTAGATCAGACTGCCACAAATCTGCGTCCGTCTTACTTGAGAAAAACAGTACAAGTCTTTTTAGCGCTCAAGGCTTCATTTGTTCTCCAGCGAACAAAATAGTGAAGGATCGCATATCTATCCGTATTTTTCTGTTTATATTGCCGCCCAAAGACGACGAATTACATTATTTAGAAAATTCCACAGTCGCCATGCGACGCCTCATTATACATTAATCATTATTTACAAACAAGTATTTGCCTTATGGCTGAAAGTATTAACTTCTCGTATTTGCTGTTTTAATGAAGTCAAAAATAGCGAATATCACAAAATGTTTGCCTTGCTATGAAGTTTATCGGTGTCTAATGCACTCAAGTTCTTAGTCACTCAACAGCTCAATATGCCACACGGAATTACTGTCTTTTCTCAAATGCAAAATTACTTTAAAATCCGTACTTTCTAAAAAAAGACACAGCGGAATAAATATGCGTTCACTTTAACACACTTTTGGAACATGTAGCACTACTAAACCTAGCAAATCATAGCTTCCTTCGGAGCTCATATTACACACGACCGTACCATTGAAAGGCTGGGCTCCGACCACTTTAGACTGCTGCAAGCGTTCTATATCTCCAAGAGAAAAGACACGTGACGGATACTCCGTTCTGATTGGTCAGTTTTCTTTAAGGCCGATAGAAAAACATTATTCTCTCGCACTAATCCGCGTTTTTCATGACTAACCAATCAACAAATAACACACTTCCGAACTGAACTTAAATATTTAACATTATGATATTTTGTTTATACTTTATGTTGTTAACTATTTTCATCAGTACTCGAATTAGCTTTCGTTTTTACGATAAACTTACTTAACATATTATGATACAAAATTCCCTATCGTCTGCATTCACACTGTCTTAAAACTTTCTCACACTCATTCGTACAGCGTTCATCAGTAGAACAATGATCTACATATTTACTTTAGACCACATTCACGCATCATTCACATTACTAAAAGCACAAACAAAAACTTACAAACGTAAATAAACAAAAAAGCCTTCAAGAAATAAATATAACAATTCATGAAAACTTTCTCTTGACCTGTTTCTTGAATGTCTCTGTGCACTGCTGTCTTCCAGCAGATGAAAATTAGAACGACGCACTCGACTGAACCCGCTTCATACTATCTGTCACTGTACACGCATGAGCCATTCTCCCGGTACATAGTCTCTAGACAGGAGCGATATGCTGTCTCAAACGGGAAGTGAAGAAGAGTGTGAGACAGCAGTAAGAGTATAAGGTATATTGATACCCATTGTCAAGCTTGCCGAGATCTGAAGAAGGACAGATGGTCAGCAAACTTAAACCAGAATATACGTTAAGAATAAACAAAACAAAGCCGAAGATAAATGAACTTCAATAGAAAAAAATGGACTTGGTTAACAGCATGAATGGGAACGCCACATCAGTAAAAGAAGTAATAGAATATTCTTACGTAGTAAGTAACATTAACCATAAGTGACTAAGCAAGGATTTTGTCGGAAGTATATTAGCAAAGGCGTAGGAACCTTTCTTAGACACAAAAATATTCCTGATATCAAATATTGACCTGTACATCTATCACATAGAAGATTCACTAACCTACCTTTTTCCTTTGCATTTCGTTAACATTCAGTGCATGAATGTAAGAATCTCCGAGAAGGCCCCTCCTCACAGGGCACCGATCACCGGGTGATACGCGTATCTGTCGATGTTGACAGATAATCTTTGAGTGCTGACAGGAACGAGTGTTTTCAAGTTTTCTTTATTTCGTGTGAACAGTTATAGATTTTCATCACATACATCTTCGGAGGGCTCTTTTTCTTTCGATTTATCGATGTAAAATTCAATAAAGAATAACTAGTACTGTTTTTAGTCGCGTCTTCGCAACTTACTAATTCTTCTTCTCAGTGTAAAATGGAATTGATATCAGGTGTATGAAGTGTTTAAGTTGCTACAGCCCTATAGTCTCCCAATGACGATACGCACATTCCTATATTTGCGCATAATCCTCAACAAATCTAGGAGCTTCTAGAAACTTCTTGTGAGAAAATTGTTTGGATGATTAAAAAAACACACACACACACAGTTATTATGAATGATTATAACGATATCATAAATTCACTGTACCTACATTAAATGATTTATTGCCATAGAACTCTGCATTCGCAGAGAAAAACTCTAGAAGTTTTATGTTGTTGCAGGCACACTTCAACAAAGATCTACCAACTACCAAATCCATTAGTCGATTGTATGTACAGTTTAAAGCTTCAGGATGGTTCTGGCAGGGGAAATCAATTGTAGACCTGCAGTGAGTGAAGAAACAGTTGACCGCGTGCGGACAAGTTTCGCATTTAGCCCACAGAAACTGAGGAACAGAACAAGCGGACAGCTGTACATACCACAATCGATAGTTTGGAAGATCTTAGGGAAATGACTGAAGCTGAATCCTTACCGCTCGCTAGCCCTGACTGCCGATGACAAAGTCAGACGCTTTGAATTTTCTGTTCAGTTCCAACAGCTTGCGGAAGGAGATGGGTTTCGTGAGTAACACATCTTCAGTGATGAAGCAACATTTCTGTGAAAGGCGCAGTGAGGAATTACAAGGTGTGAATGTGGTAGACAGAGAATCTTCACACTATCGTGCAGCGCATTCGAAATTCACCAAATTTAATGTGTCGTGCAGCCTCACGGTTTAAGGTTTACGGTCCGTTTTCCTTCTGCAAAAAGACCGTTAGAGAACACGTATATCTGGACACACTGAAAAATTGTTTCATGCCATAACGTGGAGACCGACAGTGTGCAGTTCATCCACCAACGCAATGGAGCTCCACCCCACTTCATTAACATGTGCGTGAATTCTTAAACAGGAAACTCAGAAACCGATTGATAGGTCGCGGTGGCGTTGATGACAAGCAGTTTATGTCACGGGCTCCATGCTCTCTGCACATAACCCCATTCGATTTTTTTGTAAGGTATTATGTGAACGATTCAGTATTTACTCCTCCTCTATCAAAAAACCTACCAGAACCAAGAGATGGCATCAACAGTGCTTTTAACCAGACTGATAGGAGCATATTGCCGCGAAGGTGGAGAGAACTTGATTATCCACTTGATACCTGCAGAATCAAATGGTTCAAATGGCTCTGAGCACTATGGGACTTAACATCTGAGGTCATCAGTCCCCTAGAACTTAGAAACCTAAGTAACCTAAGAACATCACACTCATCCATGCCCGAAGCAGGATTCGAACCTGCGACCGGCTCGGTCGCGCGGTTCCAGACTGAAGCGCCTAGAACCGTTCGGTCACACCGGCCGGCTCTGCAAAATCAGTACACGAGTAAATATGAAGAATTTGTAAAAAAAAGAAAACAAAAAATAAAAGAAAATGTTAATTGATACAGCTACAGGATATCTGTGAAATCGCTTTAATCATTAATAATAACTTTATAGAAGTGCTCTCCATGCAAGGCGCAGTATTTAAACTCCATCGCTGCTTTGCATTTTTTTTATTCAGCAAACTTCCTTGCAGAGTTTAAGAGTTGGCTACCACTGACGACCCTCCTCCCTCATTCGGTGCAGGATTTTCATATTTACCTTCAGTTGTTGACGGGAAGGCAGATCACCGGTCTGCTGTCTGGTTTGATGTGACCATCACAATTTGCTGTCATGCGGCAATCTCTTCATCATTGAGAAGCACACTCAGCGCCTTCAGTTACTTGTCATATACATTACAAATTCCCTTGGGCGTACTATCGACCTGCCCCTTCCCGTAGTTAGTGTTTTCCACATACACATATAACTTCCCACGTCGATCCGATGGAGAGAAAATGGTTCAAATGGCTCTGAGCACTATGGGACTTAACATCTTAGGTCATCAGTCCCCTAGAATTTAGACCTACTTAAACCTAACGAACCTAGGCACATCACACACATCCATGCCCGAGGCAGGATTCGAACCTGCGACCGTAGCAGTCATGCAGTTCCGGACTGAAGCGCCTAGAACCGCACGGTCACCGCGGCAGGCTCCGATGGAGAACTTCCACGTTTCTTATTTGTTCACTTTATTTTCAGTATCCTTTCCGTAACAGTATCTTCTCTGTAACACAACATCTGAAACGCATCGATTCTAGTTCTTTCCGGTTTTGCTGATTCCACGAATCACATCCACAGAATGCTATGTTACAGAGCTACGTTTCTCAATTTTTTTTTCGTTAATTAATGACTAGTTTCCTGTGAATTCACTCACCATAGATTAACATGATTTACTTTTCTTGGCGCAGAAGTAATAAAATGTCAGCTTTAACGATCGTTAAACAGACGCTGTAATTTGCATATTTTCCCTCGTTCTAGAGCGGTCGAATGCGAAACCAGACGGGTACGAAGTGAAAACGTAGCGATGGAGGTTCGCGCGCCGAGACAGTCGCACCGGGTTCGCCAACGTTAAGCTTCGCGAACGTTTCGCAATGTTTGTCTAAAAGTGTCGTCAGGTATGCGGGGAACGGACCCGCCGTCGCCGTTAAGGCCTCCCGCCATCTTATACGCATTCTACGCCCGGTCGGTCCCGCGCACTGTGAAACAGCGGTTTTATTGCATAATCCGCGGGCTCGTCGGCAGGGTCGCGCAGCGTCGTTAAAAACTTTAGCGCCGAGCGGAACATTGTTAAGCTCTCGGTCGCTTTAGTGCCGCGCGAAGAGATGCGCCGCGGCGAAACCTGGCGGCCGGCTTCCGCCTGCCCGCCGTTGCCTGGCGACGGCGA
Organism: Schistocerca serialis cubense; assembly: GCF_023864345.2. NCBI lineage: Eukaryota > Metazoa > Arthropoda > Insecta > Orthoptera > Acrididae > Schistocerca > Schistocerca serialis. The sequence goes on from NC_064639.1 coordinate 383,210,064, forward strand.
CGGCGGGAGTAAAGCGCCGGGTTTATTGCGGCTGCGCGCTCTGTCCGCTGTCTGACCACTATCGGGTGTTCCTGCCCCCCGAAACTTCGCTCACTTATTCCGAGTGGCAGAGTCTCGTGATCAGATATGTCACACATAATGCGATTTGTTTATTAGCGTGCGTGCAATATTCTTTGGTTAACTGGTATCATTCTCATTCGCACCGTGGAGTCGTTTATTTGGCTAGGGACGCCAGGATACCCATCCGGTGGTATGAGGCTACGACAGTTGTCAAATTTTCTACACTCACAGCACAAGTTCCCTATTTCTTATTAAATTCCATAAATGTCGCGTTTCGATGACTAATTTCCGATGTGCTATGAACGAGAAACTAAATACGTAAGAAGCAAATATTTTCGAATTGGACTAGACGTTGTTCATCCTTACTAATCTTCACTGAGGTAACAGAAGCCATGGGACAGTGATAAGCACATGTACAAATGACGGTATTATCGTGGGCACAAGGTGTAAAAGGACAAAGCGTTGGCGGAGCTGTTATTTGTACTCAAGCGAGTCATGTGGAAAGGGTTTCTGTGCAGTCCTGAATGAACGACTGCACACCGACTAGTGCAGCGCCGCGAAACGCCACCAAGGAGGAGCAGACCCGCGCGCCAATGGAAAGGGCGGGCAGCCCCACACCTCCAGCAAGATCCAGTTCAGCACCCCTCGTCAACGCTGACGTAACTAGCCGTTATCGTTGGGAGAGCACAGTTTTGTCACAAACTTCGAGAGCATCAGTACTGAGTAATAGGAAGACGATACTTAACCTGCTTTCTGCGAGTAGTAATACAGTGTAAGTGTAATTGCATGTAGGAGGCAACGGAGAACATCAGCCCACTTCATAATGACAAGTTTCCCTTTTAGAAATAAAGTGTTCTATAAATTTGGAAACGTTACATACAAATCGTTTTGGTTTTGTGTCACCTGCCATTGCAGCTTCTCTCTTTCCTTGTTAGTGTTAGCGCTGACTTCCACAGTAGCCAACACAAGTTTCCGACAAGATTATGGCCGCATGATGGGAATTAACCTACTTCTGACGTGGAATTTTAGTGGGAGCTACACGCACAGGACATTACAATTCTGAAATCGTTAGAGAATTCGTATTCTGAGATCCACAGTGCCAAAAGCGTGCTGAGAATATCAAATTTCAAGCATTGACTCTCCCTATGGACAACACAGTTGTAGTCTGCCTTTTACCGGCTGTGGGCAACGGCGTTTGCGTAGAGTTGTCAGTGCTAACAGACAATCATCAATGAGTGAAAAAGCCACTAAAATCAGTCTGGGACGACCGACGAATGTAACCGTTAGGGTAGTGCCGGGCTCTAGACCATATCGGTTGGACCCGAGACGATTTAAAAACCTTGGCCTGGTCATATGAGTCGCGGTTTCAGTCAGTAGTAGCTCATGGTAGGGTTCGAGTGTGGCACAGATTCCACGAAGCCATGGACCCAAGCTGTCAACAAGGCACTGTGGAAGCTGGTGGTTGCTCTACAATGGTGCGAGCTATGTTTACATGGAATGGACTGGGTCCTATGGACCAACTGAACTGATCATTGACTGGAAATATGTACGGTTACGTGGAGACTACTTGCAGCCATTCATGGACTTCATGATCCCAGGTATCAAAAGAAATAGTTCAAATGGCTCTGAGCACTATGGGACTTAACATCTGAGGTCATCAGTCCCCTAGACTTAGAACTACTTAAACCTAACTAATCTAAGGACATCACATGCATCCATGCCCGAGGCAGGATTCCAACTTGTGACCGTAGCAGCAGCGCGGTTCCGGACTGAAACGCCTAGAATCGCCACAGCAGCCGGCTCCCAGTTATCGATGGAATTTTTATTGATCACAGTTTGCTATGTCACCGCGCACAATTGTTAGCATTTGGTCTGAAGAAGGTTCCTGACACTTCGAGCGAATGATTTGGCCACCCAGATCGCCTGACATAGGACATAATCGAGGGCTCAGTTCGTGCAGTAAATCCTACACCGACAACATTTCCGCAATAATAGACGGTATGCCACAATACTTTCAAAGACTTGTTAAGTCCATGCCACGTCGTGTTACAAATAAGTCAGTTTCTGAATCAGAGCCTTGTTTGTTTTGCCACGGCACGTTTCGGTGATACACACCATCATCTTCAGGTAGAGAGTTGTTCGTTTACGTGGCTGGTGTTGATGAAGAGTACCAAGGGCAGTGTAGGTTATTTTGCGTATCGCGAGGGATGGGAAAGTTGTAAAAGGTCTGCATACTGTTGCCTGCTGTATGTCCTCTCCACTGCACATTACATTTACATTACCCAGGGAAAAAGTAGGTCCGACACGATATTAGGAGTTATGTCGTAACTTTTCTCACCTTAGCTTTTATAAATACATAGAGATTATAAATACCATAAGAAATTGAAAAAAATCTTCCAGCAATAGAGAGCTAGTACCTCATTAGACAGTACTTCGATGTAGAAGCGTAGCTGCCAGCCTGTGTACTTCACACAGTCCATATTTGAAGAAACAACCGTTGGCTCCTGAACTGTCGGGTGCAAAATGAGTGACAACGTAAAATACATCCAAATGATGCTTGTATTAATGAACAGTGCACTCGGATATTTCTCTTATCGGATTAGCCATTGCAACTCTCATTTTCTGTTTAAAATTTGTATATTTTAACGAATGTTATTCTATCAAAAATATAAATATCGGATAACATAGTCGCATGTGCTTCTGAAATAGTCTCCCATTTAGAGTATTACATTTTAATAAAGGTACTTCGATTAATAATCATTTTGACGTATTATTGGTTGTTATATGAAACGTCCCTTTTGAACAATTATACATGACTGTGCTTAAATTGACACACAATACTTTTAGCGCAACGCAGTCTCACTTTTAATAATCCCTACAAAAGAATGGCCCTGATTAACATTAACCTATACGTTTCACAAATCACTTACCTCACAAAAATCTTCGTTACTCGAACTACTGCAATACAGCGAGCGCCACTACTGCCAGCTAAAGAAAAGATTCAAACTACTGAAGGCACTAACTACTGATAGGCGCAGTTAGCAAAAGAAAGATTTTGAGAGAGTACAAACAATGTATTTACCTTAATATTGTTCAAAAGTCATAATATATATATCAGTTCATGACATCCAGTCTTACGAATGTACTGTCTCTGATGGACACACTTCCAGATCATCCGCTCTCAAAAATCTGCCATCTCACTTCCCCACATCCACCACTGCTGGCGGCTCACCTCCAACTGCGCAACGCTACGCGCTGTTAACGCACACCCAGTGATTTTCATACAGAGCGCTATGTGGCGTTACCAATAAGAAAACCTAAACAGCCTACTTACAGTATTATTGGTTGTTATTAATCTTGCAATTTTCACTCTTTTAGCTGCGATGTCATCTGATGCTATAGATGTTTCTTCAAAAATTAACTGTGTGAAGTAGTCTGTGCGGCAGTTACATTTGTAGAGGGCAGTACAGATCTGGTGAGATAGTGAGATTAATTATTTACTTATTGATTACTTTTTTATCTTTCTATGTATTTGGAATATTCAGTATGTCCCGTCAAATAACGTTCAGCTCAATTCGAATAGATTTGCTCCATGCCTGTATAGTGCGAGGAAAAACGTTTTTATGTTCCTATTTGGCATGAATCTCTCTTGCTCTCACGATCCCTACAAGAGGCGTATATTGACGACGGCAGGACGGTTGTATAATCTACCTCAAATATCCGTTGTCAAAATTTGCCAAACAACATTTACAATAAACTCTTTCGCTCTTTTTCCCATGATTTGCGTTTAAGTTCTCTTAACAAGTCGGTTAAACCTTCATATGGATTACCCCGACCCGTTCCGACTGTAGCAATTCCTTATAGTAATTTCAGTCCTACTTGACAAGGACTCTAATCATTGCTGCGAAAGAAGGTAGAATTGTTAGAGTTTAGCGTCTTGACACTCCCGGGATCATCAGGACCAAGGCACGAACTTGGAGCGGATAAGAATGGACGAGGAATTTAGCCACGGCTTATTCAAGAGAGCCAACCGTTTGCTTCCGTATCGACTGTTTGCTTGTGGCTTGCCTCTAGGCTCGACCTATCGGAGTCCCCCACCCTCCAAGACTTACAGAGTGGCTGTCATTGCAGCCTTTGATAGAGTCACCTCCCCTCCGCCAAAGTTATCGACATTAATCGGAATCATCTGTTACCTATTAATGTCACTCATGTGCGCTAAACTCCTGCTGATAAAACAGTGCTAACTATCCAACTTTTCGTTGCTTAAGAGCGGTTCAACAAAATATAATGTTTCCCTCACAAATCGGTGTCCACTGAAACCTACACTACCTTTCCCATACCTGCTGGTACTTTATCCTGTTGATCGATTTTTACTGAGAACGTATGCAGTTTAGTTGGCCTCAACATGGGCGAACCTTGCGTCACTGTCTTAGTTGCAACTGTTCCCCGCAGTTGAAACAAAGCCCCACTGAATTCCACTGTGTGATGCGAAAGGTAAGTCTTAGCGTGATCTTATCGAGAAAGTGTAGCCCAAGAATCACTGAATAACCTCAGCCTACGCGTGACAACACCTCCATGTGTTCGGTGGACTTTGTTTTCCGACTGAAAACTACAGTACTGCTGTACCCCATGATTCTACCCTGTTATCGCCAACCCCACATTACCTACACCGTGGTGGCCTCAGTCTCCTCTTTTCCATTCGGTCCAGATTGATTATGGACACAATAGCACCCGTGTCGACCAAAAATCTCTCTTTTCTGCCACCCACTAAGGCCACCAAGCTACATTCCGTCTGTGCACTAACTTGTGCCATATTGCGATCAGTCGGGACTTCTTTACTACGGTTGAAGCAATCCCGTTTGCGTTTTCGTCTTGCCGATGCTTTCCATCCGTCCTACCTCTACACTCAAATGCACGGTGGCCCACTATGCCACACCCATAGCATTCTGGTGGCTTATACTGCTTCCTTACATGTCCTTCCCGAGCACATCTTCAACACTTGACTTCAGAAGCGAACACGCGATGGTCCACTCCTGCTTTGTGGCCATATGCACTTCCTCTGTAAGTGTTGCGATCCTAAGAACTGACTCCACGTCCTCTGTGCTCTCCATCCGTACCATCGGAGCCATTTCTGGGGGTATACCACGCAAAAACATATCCACTGTTCTTTTTTCCACCTTCCGGAACAGCACCCCATTAGCTTCTGTATTCTGGGTCTGTACACACGTCTCTGCCTTTAGCTTACGGATTTCATCCGTGAACGCTTCCACAAACTCTTTGCGGTGCATCGACAACATAATTTCTTCCGGAAAAATCGCGCACTATTCTGCTTTTGGTACCGCTGACACAATCCCGCAGCCCACTGCTGGAACGTATGTGCCTTACTCAGTGTCTCGTCGTAGACAACATATGCTTTGGCATTCCCCGCCAAACACATATCGGCGACATATACGGGTACTTCATCCGACCACCCAGGTGCTTCCGCCGCAGCGTCGCTAATACCCTTAACGGGAATTGTCACGTCCTCCGTTGCCTAGCCCGAGAAGGGATTAATCAATACGACTACTGCTGGGTCATACAGAATAGAAGGCACTCTCAATCCAGACTTACTTTCCAGGACTTCGATTGCCACTGATTGTGACTCTCTTTACGAGCCTCCAACTCACGATTAAGTTCGAAATTTCTCTCCTTCGTGCTCTCAGACTGCTCTGTTAACGCTTGCACTAGTCAAGTTAAAGCAGCAACTGAATCAGCGATAGTAGCACGTGTTTCCACCATTTTGCGTTCTCTACTTCCACCTTAAAGCGATTTTTTTAAAAACAAGACAAAACACAAATTCCTATTCAACTCTACACAATAAATATAAACACAAATTAATTCCTCCGGCGTAGCATCGTCCATCTCCACCGAGTACAATTAGACAGATAACCAGTACGCCTACATACGGAACAAACAGCTGCTACAGCTCTGGTACATGGCAACTCGTGCCCAGACGAAACTGAAAATGGACACCTCACTGTCACTAAATTATCAAGTCCACCATCACCCCTAAACAGAGATAAACCCACGGATTTATGTGGCTTCACAGAAATAAGTCTAAACATCTTGTAACCTAGCTTACACAACTAACTCTGACAAAGAGAGCAAACACAAAAGATAATATACATAAAACTTACTCACAGTATCACATTATGCTGAACTGGTAACTACGTCAAGTGCGACTGCCTCACCCATCACTCACCAAAACGAACTCTCTCACAAAAACGTAGCGTTGGACGGAGAGGAACACATCCCGACGCAATGTATTGTGTTGGAAAGTGAAACGACCACTTCCTGACACCAGATTGCTACGACCCCCAGAGCTCAGGGACTGTAATGTGTCAAAACGGCGGAGAGGAACGGTTTGGGAGACAGAGAGATGACTCAAACAGAAGCGTGAAGAGAAACACAGGCAAAAGTGTTGTAAGACGTCGTGGTCTCCTGACCTTCATTGCTTACATATTCCACCCTCACATTCATATTCCGCACATCAAGACGCTTCATTCGAACCCAAAGTCGATAAGATAAAGTCAATGTTGTATGAATTCATGTAAACGATATGCAAATAACTAGTAAATCGTAAATGCGCACTGAGATTGAAATACTCGAGGCTTGCGTACACACACACACACATTCCAGACACGACGGTCACAGGAGCTTTTAGTTTGGGAGAGGCAGACCGCACGCCAGGAGGCCGGCTGCTTCAGAGGACGAGTCAAGTCAACCTATCTACGTTGGCCGGCGACCGCCCGTAGAGCAGTCAACGTTTGCCTGATTGAAAGGAAGAACGACCCCATGTTCGGCTTAAAAGCGAATTCCGCTACATTGTGTGGGAGCGCCCAGCCTACACATTCTTTACAAACATAGCACGCAGTTTCATAGGTTTTCACAGGGAGACAGCAAACGCCGATTTCCGGATTGGTCGCGTTAAACGAAACGTCACTCTCCCGTTTTAGAAGAGCAATGGTGATTGGCAGACGATATTCCTGATGCATTGAGCTGGAGTAATGGAAGAGACCGAAAGATATACCCCTTCACGTCTGGTGTGGAGAAGGGCCGTTGTGTTGTCGCTCTTTGAGCGTGTACGCTCGTACATGTACTCAAAAGGCGAGGAACAAGTCTCTCCTCAGTACTTCACTGGGAGAGCACCTCTGTCGAGAGTGAATCAGAGTGCGATTCTATATTGAGTCCTTGCAATTAAGCGTTGTTCACTGTGTTGGCCGCCACACTTATTGTGCGCTGTGAATGGACAGAGTTATAGTTAAACGCCTGCAACCGAATTTTTTAGTGGCATCGTGGTGGACTAGTTATCTGACAGGTGTACCACGCCAATAATTAGACTAGAGGCGAATAGGAGTCCTTGACTTAACCAAGGCATAGGGAGAGTTTGATTGGCGAAGGTCAATCCACATAGAACGAGAGTTATCTTATTTGTCAGCAGCAAGTGGCGCAGACAGCAGTCATTGCAGCTTACGGTATTGTGCGCTACAGCTCTTGCGAGCCCCATATTTCCTCCACAACAGTACACTTCACTGTATTTCATATGCAACAACCTCGTCCGTACCTAGCAACATTCTAACGGATAATTATTCAAGTTGAGTAGGTGCGGCTGTCAGCCATACTGCCAAGTCAATAATAATCTTAAACTTTGTATAGAAATTTCATTGTCGAATCCTATCCTTAAGAGGTAACTTCACATTCCGAAAAGAACCCGGAAATAACTTTTCAGTTCATAACTAGAAGTGTCATTGTGATTTCTCAGAATTTTTGCAAAATAAATAATAATTTTCGATAGTTTCATGTTTTTATTACACCAACTAGCACTACTCCAGTACCCAAGTATCCCACTAGATACGTAAGAAATTTTGTGAATTTTTGTGTCATTTCCTTACAGCGGACGACTCCAGAAAATATTTATTGCTGAAAGTTTTTCATTCATTTCTCTTTAGAACGTTAGGAGCGTCTGTCTGATTTCTGTAGTAGTGTGGGGGTGGAAATTTCATCTTGCAGGAGCCACAGGGTAAAGCATACATCTCAGATTAATCCGTTACGCAGAATGACAGAATAGCACCCACACGCTCACAGTGTAAAGGACTTTATTACGTCGAAGGTACACAGCTGGCCTTGCGCTGAACTCGGTGCTGGCGCCGCGCAGCGTGCGTGAGTCGGTGTCAAAGCGAACGCCGGAATCTGCTGCAGCGTCGGCGTCCGGTTGCCACGCCTTGCAGACGCAGCAATCCTTCATGCACCACGGCAAAGTGGCCGCCGCGTGTGTTAACTCTGTGCGTGGCACGGAACATGGCTGAACGCTCACAGTAATGACGCTCCGTGCAGCGGAGATTGGAGGTAGCTTCAGCGGGCAGTTGGCTGCCGATAACCATCACCAAAAGGTCGTCGTGGATGGCCTACAACTTAAGCAATCGTCATTCTCTCCGGTTCTAGACGTAGACGCAGAAGGGCACACTACTGCCTGCTTTGAGCATCCGGGCTCGCTTATGTATATGTATATGTCTGTTTCGTACACGTCTGACGTAGTTCCTCTGGAGGGAACAAGTTGAGTGCTCTTTGATAATTACAACGTCAGGTTTCCTCAGCTCACTTCGGCCCCTACACGCAGGTCATTAGGCGCTGTTGTAACTGCAACATATATGTTCTTAACAGCATGTCGGAGCGCTGTTGTCCCCTGATTACTTCACATTTTTATACAGTGCCCACCGGGTCGTGCCCTCTAGCCTACAAGCAGTGTCGTAGACCTGCCTCGCAGAATAGTTTGCAAAAGATCAACATCGTCTGCGCCTGCCATCAGATGTGTCAATCGGTCCCTTAACTACAGCCTTCCAGCCATAGCTGGGCGATATTTACAAGAATTCCACAAATCCTCGCCTGTACTTATTCGTGGTGCAGCATTATTTTCAAGCCCCTAATGTATGGCCTGCCCTGCATGACAGGAGTGTAGACCTGCTGTAGTGAATTGTATTGCAGAGGCTACATGTATCGATGAACATGACTGAAGACAGGTTGAGACAGAAAGAGTAGAGAATGGATACAGCAAGGATGAGAAAGTAATGGACAGAGGAAGGGGAGGAGGGGCAGAAGCATGAGGTAGGTGGAAGGTGTAGAGGGCTAGTGGGCAGGTGAAAAAGGAAGATGTGGAAGCAGAGATGGAAACAGAAAGGGAGAGGAGGATATGGCCAAAGGGAGGGACGAGGAAGATACGGTCAGAGGGGTGGTGGAAATGGACAGAAAGAAGGAGAGGAGGAGATAGACAGACAGAAAGAGTGGGAGGAGGAGATAGACAGAGGTGGGGGCAACAGGTATACTTACACAGGAAGGAAGGGATGGATTCAATGAGGGGGAGGAGGAGTTCTATCAGGCGCACATACGGACGGGTAAAGACTAGCTTTCTTGTAATTACCCAAATTTCCTCTAGCCACAGCGTCGTTAACGAACACTCACACATTTAACATGCGTTCTAAATGTTATTCTGCTTTCTTGGGGCATAATCAGAGCTGTTTTCCTTTCTAACGTGTACTATGATATACTATCTGGTGTAATGTCCTATGTTCTATCACGCAGTAATTTTTGATACCAATTTCTGAGAAGATTTCCAGTCTCCTGGCGTGAAGTCTTCAACACGTTTCTGGGAAACCCCTTACGGACGTTTTTAAAAGAAAGCGAGGGAACGACCGTCATTCTCGTCATAGGACGCACCAATCGGCCCCCATCGGTCGCCGTGTCACAGCCAATGCTATCATCGAGATGTTGGGTTAGTCAACCAGTCAGGTAGTAGTAGCCGACCGAGACAGAGGCAGCAACAGGGAAGTAACCGCTTTTGTGACATTGACGAGTTCCTAACCAGGAGCGAATTTCAATATATCATCTGTGTGCCATAATAGTTTAGTTTCTAGAGCTTCTGCTTGTAAATGTAATATCTAATAGCCACAGTTCTCGCATTTTCGTTTGCGTTGGAAAGTAAACCGATTTTGTGACTTATTACAAGTTCCAAATCAGGGGAAAATTATTTAGTTTCACCCGAGTTTTTGAATATCTTCGTATAACTAGATACAGTTCGTACGTTTTCGTCAGGATCTACAGTGGAGTCGCGCAGCAAGTGCAGATAGTCCGTTTATCTGCATAGTTTAATGTTCCACGGTATTTAGTAGCGACAGTGACTGCGATTGTTGTGTGCAGATGTGAGCCGAGCCAGTGACTCTTCGCTCTCAGCTTCAGGCTGTGATGGCTTCGGTTACACAGCTTGAGGCTGCAGAGGATGGGCACCACTGCTGCGGGCCCGCCGTGGGGATCCAATGGACGTCCAGCACGTCAAAGTCCGATCGGTCCTCAACCGAGGCCAGCCCAGTTACTGCTCGCACTGAGGCTGACCCTTCACCTGTGGTCGAGTGGGAGGTCGCCCCAGGGCGAAGCACACGGCCAAAGACTTCCCAGGTGTCTGCACGTAAGGCCTCCCCGGTTTGTCCGACAAACAAGTTCCGGATGCTGTCTGTGGCTGACACTGTCGCTGAGCCAGATGCTGTCGCCTGTCCTGTTTCAGAGGAAACCACTCACCCTGCAAGATCTGGGCAATCACAGAGGGTGGGATTATTGGTAGTTGAGAGCTTCAACGTTAGGCGCGTTATGGGGCTGCTTAGGGACTTGGCTGACAAGAAGGGTAAGAAAACCAATGTGCACTCCGTGTGCTTACCGGGTGAAGTAATTCCAGATTTGGAAAGGGTCCTCCCGATTGCCATGAAGAGCACAGGGTGCAGCCAACGGCAGGTGGTTCCTCACGTCGGTACCAATGATGTGTGTCACTTAGGATCAGAAGAGATTCTCTCTGGTTTCGAGCGGCTAACAGAAGTGGTAAAGGCTGCCAGTCTTGCTTGCAAGATGAAAGCTGAGCTGACCATTTCCAGCATAGTCGACAGGACTGATTGCGGACTTTTGGTGCAGAGCCGAGTGGGGAGAGGCTCAGACGGTTCTGCGACCGTGTAGGCTGCAGATTCCTCGACTTGCGCCAAAGGGTGGTTGGGTTTCGGGTTCCGCTGAATGAGTCAGGTGTCCACTGTACGCAGAACGAGGCTACACGGGTAGCAGGGGCTGTGTGGCGTGAACTGGGCGGTTTTTTAGGTTAGAGGGTCTCGGGAAAACACAAGAAGGTCTTCAGTCACAAAGGGTGCAGGTTCAACACAGACAGAAAGTCTGTATAACAGTTGTAAATTGTCGTAGCTGTGTTGGGAAAGTACCAGAGCTCCAAGCGCTAATAGAAATCACTGATGCTCAAATCGTTAAAGGCACTGAAAGCTGGCTAAAGCCGGATATAAGCTCAGCCGAAATTTTTGCGAAGAACCTAACGGTGTTCCGAAATGATAGGATAAACACGGTTAGCGGTGGCATGTTTGTTGCTGTCAGATGTAGTTTAACTTGTCTCGAAATTGAAGTTGATACTTCCTGTGAGTTAGTATGGGCAGAGGTCATTGTCGGCAACCGGAATAAAATAATAACTGGATCCTTTTACCGACCTCCTAATTCAGATGATACAGTTGCTGAAAGGATCAAAGAAAACTTGAGTTTGATTTCAATCACATACTCGACTCATACGACAATAGTTGGTGGTGACTTTAATTTAACCTCGATATGTTGGCGAAAATATATGTTTCCCTAATTCCGGACGTACACAGAAAATATCATCCGAAATTGTGCTAAACGCATTCTCTGAAAATTATTTCGAGCAGTTAGTTCATGAGCCCAAGCGAATAGTAAACGGCTGTGAAAACACACTTGACCTCTTAGCAACAAATAATCGTAAGTTAATAACGAGCATCAAAACCGATTCAGGGGTTAGTGAACACAGGGTTCTCGTAGCGAGACTGAATATTGTAATCCCCAAATCCTCGAAAAATAAGCGACAAATATACCTATTCAAAAAAGCAGATAAAATTTCACTTTACGCCTTCCTGAGAGACAATCTCCACTCATTCCAAATTAATAATATAAGTGTAGACCAGATGTGGCTTAAATACAGAGGAATAGTATCGGCAGCAATTGAGAGATTTATAGCAAATAAATTAACAAACGACGGAGCTGATCCTCCTTGGTACACAAAACGGGTTAGAACACTGTTGCAGAAGCAACGAAACAAACATGCCAAATTTAAACAGACGCAAAATCCCCAAGATTTGCGATATTTTACAGAAACTTGAAATTTAGCGTGGAAATGAGTGCGAGATGCTTACAACAGTTTCCACAACGAAACTTTGCCTCGAAACATGGCAAAAAATCCAAAGATATTCTGGTCGCATGTGAAGTATGTTAGCGGCAAGAAACTATCAATGCCTTCTCTGCGCGATAGCAATGGAGGTAATGGAGATACTCTCCGAGACAGTTTTGCCAAAGCAGAGTTACTAAACACAACCTTACGAAATGCCTTCACAAAAGAAGACGAAGTAAATATTCCACAATTCGAATCGAGAACAGCTGCAAACATGAGTAACGTAGAAGTAAATCTCCTCGGAGTAGTGAAGCAACTTAAATCGCTTAATAAAAGCAAGGCTTCTGGTCCAGACTGTATACCAATTAGGTTCCTTTCGGAGTATGCTGATGCATTAGCTCCATACTTAACAATTATATACAACCGTTCGCTCGACGAAAGATCGGTACCCAAAGACTAGAAAGTTGCACAGGTCACACCGATATTCAAGAAAGATAGTAGGAGTAATCCACTATATGACAGGCCCACATCGTTAATGTCGATATGCAGCAGGATTTTGGAACATGTATTGTGATCGAACATTACGAATTACCTTGAAGAAAACGGTCTATTGACATACAGTCAACATGGGCTTAGAAAACATCGTTCCTGTGAAGCACAACTAGCTCTTTATTCACATGAAGTGCTGAATGCTATTGACAAGGGATTTCAGATCGATTCCGTATTTATGGATTTCCGAAAGCCTTCTGACACTGTACCACACAAGCGGCTCGTAGTGACATAGCGTGCTCATGGGATATCGTCTCAGTCATGTTTGTGATTTCCTGTCAGAGAGGTCACAGTTTGTAGTAATTGGCGGAAAGTCATCGAGTAAAACAGAAGTGATTTCTGGCGTTCCCCAAGGTAGTACGGCCTTTGCTGTTCCTTATCTATATAAACGATTTTGGAGACAATCTGAGGCACCGTCTTCGGTTGTTTGCAGAAGACGCTGTCGTTTATCGACTAATAAAGTCATCAGAAGATCAAAACAAACTGCAAAACGATTTAAAAAAGATATCTGAATGGTACGAAAAGTGGTAGTTGACCCTAAATAACGAAAAGTGTGAGGTCATCCACATGAGTGCTAAAAGTAATTCGTTAAACTTCGGCTACACGATAAATCAGTCTAACCTAAATGCCATAAATTCAACTAAATACCTAGGTATTACAATTTCGAACAACTTAAATTGGAAGGAACACATAGAAAATGTTGTGGGGAAGGCTAACCAAAGACCGCGTTTTATTGGCAGAACATTTAGAAAATGCAGCAGACCTACTAAGGAGACTGCCTAAACTACGCTTGTCCGTCTTCTTTCAGAATACTGCTGCGCGGTGGCCGGCCGCGGTGGTCTAGCGGTTCTAGGCGCTCAGTCCGGAACTGCCCGACTGCTACGGTCGCAGGTTCGAATCATGTCTCGGGCATGGATGTGTGTGATGTCCTTAGGTTAGTTACGTTTAATTAGTTCTACGTTCTAGGGGACTGATGTCCACAGATGTTAAGTCCCATAGTGCTCAGAGTCATTTGAACCATTTATGCTGCGCGGTGTGGGACCCTTACCAGATAGGACTGACGGAGTACATCGAAAAAGTTAAAAAAAAGACAGCACATTTTGTATTATCGCGAAATATGGCAGAGAGTGTCACAGAAATGATACAGGATTTGGGCTGGACATCATTAAAAGATCTAACATTCTGCGTGGTGTATGTTTGTTCCATATCATGTCTCCCTACCACTTTCGCGCAACGACGCTCTGAGCGTGTTTTTTAGGGAATCGACTAGTTTGAACCTGGGATCTGTTGCTGGTAAGGAGACGCCAGACCACACATGACGTGGAGTTCAGAAGAGTTCAGTGAGACTAGCGATGATATAACCAAATACTTAATGATTTCAGCGTCAGCTCCACTGCACTCCCTGTAAAAGAATCTTCATACTAACTAAATTTAGTGGAAGGGGTTCAAGGCAATCTTATTTTTAGTTAGCTGGCAAAATAACGCCGAAAGAGCAGTTAAATTTATCATTGGAAATTTTATTCTACTCACAAAACATTGTTTATAAATTGCACTATTGATGAAAGGAAATGGTAAAAATCAACTGCGTTCAACAAAAAATGTGAACGAATATTCCCTGAATGGGTTTCCAAGTTCTACAATGGATCGAAGGATGACCTATGCCATATCACATCTATAATCTAGGTTTAAATTAAGTTTCACAAAAGAGAAAACTATTAAAATGGTCTACACTGATCCTCAATTATCTTTAATTACTTAACTAAATTGTCGTAAATTACAGTGGCTTCTCAATAACTATATAACAGAAAAATCATCGCGTTTCAGATTTTTACTTCAAGTGGCAAATGTGAACACCATGAGCTTTAATTGACGATCGACACTAGTATTACGCAAAAAGGGGGTGTAACAGATGAGACATCTGCAGTTCTGAGTGAAGCTTTATGCGCTTTTATACAGCATCATGTGCGTTCATTACCTTGTCGGTGTTCGTCAGGGGGCGGCGAGCAGCACAGCTCCGCTCACCTCGCCGTCTCGGAAGCAACTCTCTCCTAACTTCTCCTTACTGCAATTTACCGAAGTTGGTTTAAAAAAAACTATCTGGCTGTGTTTTCATCTGACCAATCAGCGTCTCAATGTTAACCTTAAGTTCCGCCTACAAAAATTCTGTCTCTCCAATTAGAAACGTTATATTTTTCGTGGTGGGGCAATGTTTTTAAAGTTTGCAACATAACAGAGACGCGAAAAAGTCTCACGCAAAAACGTGCAGCTGGTGTGGTCCTTTTAGTGTTATCGTAAGATCTATACTGTTCTTCTGGAGGGCTCTAGCTTTTAACATGGGCTGGGGGGTGGTCCTAGCGGTTAGCTGGCGACGTGGGTGTCCGTCCCTTGTCGTAGGGCCCTCTAGCTTAACACAGTTCTGCTCTCGGCTTCTGTTCTCGTTTCTCCCTTCGAAACTGCGTCTGTCTCACGGTGGGAAGGTATGACATGCATTTAGGCATTCTTGTGTTAGTCTGTGGTACTCCATTTGCTCACTCGTTACTCGTATTACTTTGGTTAATTTAATGTCACGATTTATTCGGAGCTATGTGACATACTTCGAACTTAATTTTTGCACTGAAGTTAAGCAATGATTGAATCGTTGTCTAAGCCAGACAAAAATTATTCCGTTCCCTAAATTTTGTTGCCTACTGTTCACCCACGTTATTCTGTTCTATGCTAGTTTGTATTACTAATTTATATTTTTATATTCTTCCACAGTATTATCAAAAATATGTTTATATTGACAAGGGAAGAATATTTTTATTCTATTATAATCATTATTTTTTAATTATTTTCTTTCTTTATTTAATTGTGAAGTTTGTTTTTTAAGAAGTTTGTTATCGAAAGTGAGGAGTCTTTCACATCGATTTTCTTAGAAATATTGTTTTTATAAATTTAGTAATTAAGTAAAATCTATTCCTAACACATTTTCTAAATATCATGTACAAGTAAAATGTTTTTGTTCTAGACAGTCATTTCAACATTGTTACACTAACAAATACGAATTATTTCCAAGAATTGCTTTGACAAAGAAATATACATACACAAATATTGAGATATTATCCTAACAAATGGTACAAATGTTAAAAAAAGGGAAAACATCCAACAAGATAATTTTTTATTCTTTGTTTTTGTAAGGAGAATGTTGTGGCGTAACAAGACAGCCACGCCACTCGGAAGTAGCCGAAAGGCACGCGCTAAGCTCACGCAGGCTAGAGATTGGTCTGAAACAGGATACGTAATGAATACTATGAAGAAAAGTACGTAGCTTTGGGAATACTTAACTTTAATTCATCATTGCGGTACATCGTTCTTGATGAGACATGCTTCATACGATAACTATCAACTGCTATGGCGCCTTGCTTGGTCGTAGCCATTGACTTAGCTGAAGGCTATTCTAAGTATCTGCTCTGCAAATAAGCGAGGCTTCGTCAGTGTGCATCGCTAGCTACGTCGTCCGTACAACTGGGGCGAGTGCTAGTAAGTCTCTTGAGACCTGCCGTGTGGTGGCGCTCGGTCTGCGATCACTGACAGTGGCGACACACGGGTCCGACATATACTAATGGACCGCGGCCGATTTAAAGCTACCACCTAGCAAGTGTGGTGTCTGGCGGTGACACCACAGAGAAAATAAGTAAAATATGGTTATTATTTTATTTTTATGAGGAGAAAATAATTGGCATATAGTTTTAGTGTTTATTATGCCTTACTTTTGTTCTTTATATACTACCCATTTCAGAACTAATGACTTATTTTTATCGATAGTCTATTTTTTACTTAAGTCCATAGTCAATGACTGTTATTTTGTAGTTTATTAGCTGTCTGATGTGCTTACCTTATTTAGTTTTTCACACATTTCTTTTGCACAATTCCAACATCACATAATTTGATTTCACACATTCATACAATCCCATGAATGTTTAAGCATGAGGTTGACGAATGTTTTTTGCACGAAGGTGATGGACTTGAGTGAGATGGATGTGGGCAAGTATTTGATGTACAGCTTCATTCGTCATTCCTTGTTGGCCTTGCAAGTGTGTGTTGCTGTTGTGGAGGACCCATAATGGAATGGTGCTGTGAGTGCAGAATCTCGTGGTTTACTGGCTTTGTATGCGTGAAAGTCATCGTTATGTGTCGCTGAAAGGGGTCGTTTTTCGTTGTAATACTTTGCAGATGACTAGTTTACAATAGGATAGGGATTTGGGAAGGTATGTCATCTATTCTTCACCCATCTTCTTTCTTGGTCTTAATCTTGTGAATCTTCAGCTTCTGTTCTTCCTGCTTTTTCTCTGCTTCTTACTTGCTTCTTGGTTCTTCTCTGGGCAGGATATGGAAATATTTGTTGATAACTAGTTGCTTTGAAGTTCTCCTCTTAGTAACAGTTTGATAAATTGTTTGGGCATGTCATTTTTACTTTGTGGAAGTTTTCTTCAGTTTAGTGCATCAGCGTGCTGTTTAATAGCAGTAGTGTGACTTTTACACATTTTTTTTTTTTTTGCTAGTGGTGGCTTGCCCAAGCGGTCTTCTCGTTGGGCCGCTTTTTGCTCGCTCCACTGAGTCGGGGCGTTCGGAGACTTTTCTGGCGTTCGGTGTCCTGTCGTGTCTCTGCAGGGTTTCGCCACTGTGTGGTTCCGTGTTCTGTCCCAGCAGGGTCCGCCATCCTGTGGTTCAGCTTGGCAGCAGATTTATTTACTGCCCACTTCGGCTACAAGGGCCTTCTGTTGGTCTCACTGTTCTTTCCCTTCTCTTGACGCTTCTGCCTTGTAGGAATCGTGTCTTGCTAATTATGTCCTTTCCTTTCTTGATACTTCTCGCATTGCAACTTGTGGGTCGTTGCATCTCGTCCTTGCTGGAGTTTTTACAATGGATCTTACAAAAAGTTTTACTTATAATCATCTAACATATGTCTAGTACCTATGTTGCTTTACACCTTCTTAAAAGCTTTACAAATTTCGGCGCCCTTTCCATGTTACAATTCTAAGATATTTTGAGTCTTAACATCGACAAGAACCTCAAATTCGTTTTTTATTTTTGTGTAGTGTCGTGGTGTATAGCATTTTAGTATTTCATGCTGTTAGACTATCTACGCTTTATCCCTTCACCTTAATCTATGGTACTATTGGTGTTATTTTTGTTTTTGTTTTTATTGAAACTACTTTCTTTTTCCCACCTTCCTCTCTCTTCATTCTTCTTTCTCCTGACGATCTTATCTGCAACATAATCTTGAAATATTGTGCTGATTATTTACCAGTAATAAAATTAATCTTCAAACTTTTTGATATGGCTCACATGGTGAAGTCCTAAGGTTTTGCCTGTTTTTGGGTTCATTAGTTCCACAGCATTATCATGAGCAATTCGGCTAATTATGACAGGTCCTTTGTATGCAGCATAAAACTTATGTATTTTGTGTTTCTGTTTGCTGGAGAAATGGTGTATGCAGCATAAAACTTATGTATTTTGTGTTTCTGTTCGCTGGAGAGATGGTGTGTTTTTACAAATACTTTCTGGCCTACTGAGAATGTTCTTTGAATTCCTGTTCTATCTGCTCTTTCTTTTCTTTTAATGGCTGCCTTTCTGATGTTGGAGAGTGCTGTTGCTATGACTTGTTTGTGCTGTCTACATGGTACAATATGAAATCTAACATTTTCTCTGGTTATTTTTGGGAGTTCAATATTTTTAAGTACAGTAACTGGAGGTAGTAGTGTAGTGCTATGTGGCATTTCATTTATTACTTCTTGAAAATCTTTAAGGTATAGTCCAAGTGTTGTGTCTTTTGCCTGCATATAATCGGCATAAAGTGCCTATGTCCTTCATAGATCGTTCTGCTGGATTTACGCTAGGTTTGTACTTAGATACGTAGATGGGTTTTATTTTGTGTTGTTTTAATGTGTTCTGCCATTGGACTGATTTGTATTGTGGGCCATTATCCGAAATTATTCGTTCCACTCGACCTACTTGTCTGAGAAAATCTTGTCTAAATGCTTTACTTATAGTAAGACCTGTTGCCCGTTTTAATGGTGTCAAGGTAACATATTTAGAAGTAAGTTCCAAACCGACAAATATGAAAATATATTCGTTTTTTGTGCGTGGGAGGGGCCCCATCAAATCTGTTGCAGCTATTTGTTTTAATCTTTTAGGGATTATTGGAAACATAGGTGGCTTGGTTTGGAAAGTGACTTGTTTAGCCCTCATACATTTTTTGCATTTGACTAATACTGTTCTAATTCGTCTTTCCATATTAGGAAAATGGCTTGTTTGTTTTATTTTTAAAAAGCATTTCTTTGGTCCAAAGTGGCCATTACTTAAATGTGTATACCATATGTACTTATTAATTAGTTCATTTGGGATATAAATTAACCATTCATTCGTTGTAACATAGATAGTGCTGTCGAATGTCTGGAAAATCCTTACTTCTCCACTTGTGTTTGATTCCTAGTATTTCGGGATCCTTGTCCTGTTCTTTGCCTATGTTTTTCAATGCTGTCGTAATGTAGTTTTCGAAAGGTACTTGTTTCATATAGTACATTGTAAACTGGTCTTCTGCTGCTTCCGAACCTACGTTATTGGATGCACCCTGTGGACATCGTGATAAGGCATCTGCTAATACATTCGCTGGTCCTGGTATGTGTGTAATAGTGAAGTCAAATTCTTGTAGTATTAACATCCATCTGGCTAACCTCCCATGAGTTAGTTTGGCGGATAACAGAAATTCTAATGCTTTGTGGTCAGTGTATACTTTTGTTTTTCTTCCGAATAGGAAGTATCGAAAACGTTGGAAGTCCCATACAATGGCCAGTGCTTCCAGCTCCGTGACTGAATAGTTTTTCTCGCTTTTTGTGAGTACCCGGCTGGCAAATGCAATTGTTCTATATGATCTTAGCCCTGTCTGTTCGTATTCTTGGAATAAAACAACTCCTAAACTCGTTTTCGCGCTATCAGTGGCCATACAAAAATTTTGTGTTAGATCAGGATGTGCTAAAATCGGTGCTGTTGTTAGTGCGTTTTTCACTTTTAAAAATTCTTCATTGGCTTGTTGATCCCATACCCATGGCGTGTTTTTTTCCAATCAATGCACATAGGCGTGGTGTTGTGAGAGAGTGGATCCAAATAAATTTTTTATAGAGTCCGGTGAGACCTAGAAATCCTCTGAGAGTTTTCTTATTATATGGAGTACAGAATTCTTTGATTGCGGTTAGTTTTTCTGGGTCAGGCATTACCCCTTTCTCGGAAATTATGTGTCCTAGAAATTTGACCTCTCGCCTTCCAAATTTGGATTTTGTTATATTTACTGTGACCCCATGCTCTTTCATGATCTGTAAAAACTGATTTAATGTGTCGTTGTGATGTTCCCAAGAGGGTTCTGCTATAATCACATCATCAACATAACAAGTAATTTTTTGTAAAATTTCAGGACTGAGTATAGTATTAAATCCCCTAATAAACGCTGCTGATGATATGTTTAAACCAAATGGCAATCATTTAAACTGGTAACATCTACCGAATACGATAAATTCTGTAAATTTTCTACATTCTGGGGCTAATTCTATTTGCCAGAAACTACTCCGTAAATCAATTGATGAAAGTATCTTAGCACCGTGGAAGTTTTGTATCAATTCCTCTTATTTTTCTGGGCGATCTGTCTCAGTGATTATGATTGTGTTGATCTGTCTGGAATCAAGCACTAACCTGATGCTCCCATCTCGTTTTTGTACAATATGGAGCGGGCTGTTATATGTGGAGGTAGCTGGTTCAATAATATCGTCATCTAACATTTTAGATATCTCCTGGAATACTTTATTCCTGTAGCTTAATGGGATTGTATAGGGTGGCACTCTAAATGGTTTGTGCTGTTTTACTTCAAACTTGTACTGAAAGTGTTTAATACTGCCAGTCTTAGGTAAAAATACCTCTGCTTTATCTCGTAAAATACCCTCTAATTATCTTTTACTGTGTTCCAAAATACCTTGAACTTCTTGGAATTTTTCGTCGATTTCTTTATAGACTTCTAACATGAGTTGAGGCGATTCCCCCTTTTGTGCATACCATTCTAATTCTTCATCCTCTTTATCTCGCGTCATTCTTATTTGTTTGTTTATAACTGGTATTTCTTCTAATTTTCGCTTTTGCTCAAAGAGAAGTGCGACATTCCCGAATGTTACGTTACCTTTCCCCATATCTATTATCGCTCGTCTCTCATTTAAAAAATCTGCACCTATAATCAAATCTACAGTTAGTTTAGGTATAATCACGATGTTGGCTTCGATCTTTTGACCTTGACACGAAAGAGTTAACCTTGTTTGTCTCGTAACTTCCACAGCACTGTTTCTAATAGGACCTCTTACTTTAATCTTACGTGTTTTCAGAACTGGCAATTCCTCATTGGCATTACACTGCATGAATAAATTTTCTGAGATCGCAGTCAGTTCACTTCCGCTATCAATTACAATATTGACTGGGATTTGCTTTACCATGGCCTTCACAACTGGTTGAATTTGAAAGGGTTGGTTCTGTTCTTCTTCTTCTTGCATCAACGAACCCTCCACTGAATCATACATGAGTCTTTTTAGGAATTTCCCTTGTGAATTCGAACTTTCTGTAGGATAAGCTTCGACTGTTACTTCTCTCTCTTTTATTTCCTCTTCTCTATTTCTTCCTTCATTTACGCTTTCTTCAACATCCTCTACTTTTTCCTCATCCTCGTCTATCTTCTCCTTCTTCGTCGCTACTTCCACATCATCGCATCTAAATGCTCTAATTATCGCTTCATAACTTCCTTCATTATATAGGTTGGGTTGTGTGCCCACTCGTAACTTATTTTTAACTTCTGTCGATTGCGCATTGTCCTCATTGAATTCGCTTTCCCTGGTTTCCATCTTAAATGGCTCTGCAATACTCATTACTTCGTCCTTTCCTCCTACATTCGTTGTGCATGCCTCTGGTAATTTATCTTCGTCGTCAGTATTCTCCCAATTAATTTCGTCCCAACACGATATTGTTATTTTCTTGTCTTCGTTTTCATCTGGTCCCCGCGGATTTGTTTCTTCCTTCTTCTCTTCTCGTGATAAGATTTTTACTTCTCTGTTCAAGGTGCTGCAATTGTCCTGGGTCGGTGCGTCATTCTCTTTGGCATGGGCGCTTAGCTGTCAATTCGAACGTTCATCGGGGTTTGGTGGTCTTACCTCCACCTCTTCTATCTGTATTCTCTTTTCTTGTTCAGCTTGTTGATAGTGGTTTCTTTGTTGATAATTTGTCGGTCTGTTGGTTCTCCAGTACCCGTTCCGGTTGTCGTTATTCCCTCTGT
Source organism: Schistocerca serialis cubense (assembly GCF_023864345.2). Lineage (NCBI taxonomy): Eukaryota > Metazoa > Arthropoda > Insecta > Orthoptera > Acrididae > Schistocerca > Schistocerca serialis. The sequence continues at coordinate 383,232,260 of NC_064639.1, forward strand.
AATAGTTGTTGCCGTTCCTGGGTGAATTATAGTTATTGCCATATACTCTTCTAAATCCATAACCGGTTCTTTGTTGAAATCTATTGTCGTTTCTTGGTGCGAAGTTATCACATGGTTCGTAATTATTGTTTCTTCGTACTGAGTCTTGTGGATTCCACTGCTTTTTGCTTTCGTTTTCACGTGCGCTTCGTCTTTTTCTTGCGTCATCTTCCGAAAATATGAACTCTAGTTCCCTTAGAATACCTTTAAATGCTTCGACGTCATTGCCTCCGCGACCTACTAATCATTGCTGGTATTTCAATGGTAGCTTCATCGCGCATAATTTAATCAACTCTCCGTCACTGTATGGTACATCTAAGCATTGATTTTTCTTTGCCATTAATTCGAAAAATTTCACGGGACTCTTCTCTCATGAATTTTCAAAATATGGGTTCTGTAATAATTCGTACTTCACTCTGTTCTGTGCTTCGCTGGACCAATATCGTGAGAGAAACTTCTCTCTGAAATCTTCGTACGATCGGCATGTCGCTGCAACATTCTGCATGGTTTCTGCGACTGTTCCTGACATGTGTTGTTGTTGTGGTCTTCAGTCCTGAGACTGGTTTGATGCAGCTCTCCATGCTAATCTATCCTGTGCAAGCTCCTTCATCTCCCAGTACCTACTGCAACCTGCTTCCATCTGAATCTGCTTAGCGTATTCATCTCTTGGTCTCCCTCAGGACATGTCCTACCAACCGATCCCTTCTTCTAGTCAAGTTGTGCCACAAACTTCTCTTCTCCCCAATCCCATTCAATATCTCCTCATTAGTTACGTGATCTACCCACCTAATCTTCAACATTCTTCTGTAGCACCCCATCTGAAAAGCTATTCTCTTCTTGTCCAAACTATTTATCGTCCATGTTTCGCTTCCATACTTGGCCTCACTCCATACAAATACTTTCAGAAACGACTTCCTGACACTTACATCTATACTCGATGTTAACAAATTTCTCTTCTTCAGAAACGCTTTCCTTGCCATTGCCAGTCTACATTTTATATCCTCTCTACTTCGACCATCATCAGTTATTTTGCTCCCCAAATAACAAAACTCCTTTACTACTTTAAGTGTATAATTTCCTAATCTAATTCCCTCAGCATCACCCGACTTAATTAGACTACATTCCATTATCCTTGTTTTGCTTTAGTTGATGTTCATCTTATATCCTCCTTTCAAGACACTGTCCATTCCGTTCAACTACTCTTCCAGGTCCTTTGCTGTCTCTGACAGAATTACAATGTCATCGGCGAACCTCAAAGTTTTAATTTCTTCTCCCTGGATTTTAATACCTACTCCAAATTTTTCTTTTATTTCCTTTACTGCTTGCTCAATATACAGATTGAATAACATTGGGGAGAGGCTACAACCCTGTCTCACTCCTTCCCAACCACTGCTTCCCTTTCATGCCCCTCGACTCTTATAACTGCCATCTGGTTTCTGTACAAATTGTAAATAGCCCTTCGCTGCCTGTATTTTACCCCTGCCACCTTTAGAATTTGAAAGAGAGTATTCCAGTCAACATTGTCAAAAGCTTTCTCTAAGTCTACAAATGCTAGAGACATAGGTTTGCCTTTCCTTAATCTTCCTTCTAAGATAAGTCGTAAGGTCAGTATTACCTCACGTGTTCCAACATTTCTACGGAAACCAAACTGATCTTCCCCGAGGTCGGCTTCTACCAGTTTTTCCATTCGTCTGTAAATAATTCGCGTTAGTATTTTGCACCTGTGACTTATTAAACTGATAGTTCATTAATTTTCACATCTGTCAACACCTGCTTTCTTTGGGATTGGAATTATTATATTCTTCTTGAAGTCTGAGGGTATTTCGCCTGTCTCGTACATCTTGCTCACCAGATGGTAGAGATTTGTCAGGACTGGCTCTCCCAAGGCCGTCAGTAGTTCTAATGGAATGTTGTCTACTCCCGGGGCCTTGTTTCGACTCAGGTCTTTCAGTGCTCTGTCAAACTCTTCACGCAGTATCGTATCTCCCATTTCATCTTCATCTACATCCTCTTCCATTTCCATAATATTGTCCTCAAGTACAACGCCCTTGTATAGACCCTCTACATACTCCTTCCACCTTTCTGCTTTCCCCTCTTTGCTTAGAACTGGGTTTCCATCTGAGCTCTTGATATTCATACAAGTGGCTCTCTTTTCTCCAAAGGTCTCTTTAATTTTCCTGTAGGCTGTATCTATCTTACCCCTAGTGAGATAAGCCTCTACATCCTTACATTTGTCCTCTAGCCATCCCTGCTTAGCCATTTTGCACTTCCTGTCGATCTCATTTTTGAGACGTTTGTATTCCTTTTTGCCTGCTTCATTAACTGCATTTTTATATTTTCTCCTTTCATCAATTAAATTCAATATTTCTTCTGTTTCCCAAGGATTTCTACTAGCCCTCGTCTTTTTACCTACTTGATCCTCTCCCGCCTTCACTGCTTCATCCCTTCTACTGTATTTCTTTCCGCCATTCCTGTCAATTGTTCCCTTAAGCTCTCCTTGAAACTCTGTACAACCTCTGGTTCTTTCAGTTTATCCAGGTCCCATCTCCTTAAATTCCCACCTTTTTGCAGTTTCTTCAGTTTTAATCTACAGTTCATAACCAATAGATTGTGGTCAGAGTCCACATCTGCCCCCGGAAATGTCTTACAATTTAAAACCTGGTTCCTAAATCTCGGTCTTACCATTATATAATCTATCTGATACCTTTTAGTATCTCCAGGATTCTTCCATGTATACAACCTTCTTTTATTATTCTTGAACCAAGTGTTAGCTATGATTAAGTTATGCTTTGTGCAAAATTCTACCAGACGGCTTTCTCTTTCATTTCTTAGCCCCAATCCATATTTACCTACTATGTTTCCTTCTCTCCCTTTTCCTACTGTCGAATTCCAGTCACTCATGACTATTAGATTTTCGTCTCCCTTCACTACCTGAATAATTTCTTTTATCTCATCTTACATTTCTTCAAGTTCTTCGTCATCTGCAGAGCTAGTTGGCATATAAACTTGTACTACTGTAGTAGGCATGGGCTTTGTGCCTATCTCGGCCGCAATAATGCGTGCACTATGCTGTTTGTAGTAGCTTACCCGTACTACTATTGTTTTATTCATTATTAAACCTACTCCTGCATTACCCCTATTTGTTTTGTATTTATAACCCTGTATTCACCTGACCAGAAGTCTTGTTCCTCCTGCCACCGAACTTCATTAATTCCCACTATATCTAACTTTAATCTATCCACTTCCCTTTTTAAATTTTCTAACCTACCTGCCCGATTAAGGGATCTGATATTCCACGCTCCGATCCGTAGAATGCCGGTTTTCCTTCTCCTGATAACGACGTCCTCCTGAGTAGTCCCAGCCCGGAGATCCGAATGGGTGACTATTTTACCTCCGGAATATTTTACCCAAGAGGACGCCATCATCATTTAACCATACAGTAAAGCTGCATGCCCTCGGGAAAAATTACGGCTGTAGTTTCCCCTTACTTTCAGCCGTTCGCAGTACCACAACAGCAAGGCCGTTTTGGTTACTGTTAGAAGACCAGATCAGTCAATCATCCAGACTTGCCCCTGCAACTACTGAAGAGGCTGCTGCCCCTCTTCAGGAACCACACGTTTGTCTGGCCTCTCAACAGATACACCTCCGTTGTGGTTGCACCTACGGTACGGCTATCTGTATCGTTGAGGCACGCAAGCCTCCCCACCAACGGCAAGGTCCATGGTTCATGGGGGGGGGGGGGGGTCCTGACATGTGTGCACATATAAAGTCTAATTTGTGTGCTAGCGTCCAGTGTTCTGGTGATCCCCCTCGGAATTGATCAATAAAAGTTCGTGGATGTAATGAGTTTCCTTCTCGAAAGTGTTGAAATTTTCTGACTGTGAGGAAATGATCGTTGTCGTACTTCGTCATAGTTCCATATGAAATTCGCGATTCTTCGTCACTTTTGTTTCTGATCATTTCTCCCGTCGTTCTTTCCGGTTGTGGTAGATCCATTGGATATTGTCCACTGTGACTTTCGCCTACGCTTGCGTAGTATCGTTGGAGTGGTGCGCAATAATTTTCTTCCATCGGTTGTGAACGTGTAGCTGAATGCATTGCACTGTACTCTTCGCGACGTGGCTTTCCATTGTCAGGTATTGGTTGGGTATCTTGTCTGGCTAACCTTGCCGCTTCATTGCACGATCCAAACTGTCTTGACACATACGTTTGTGGTTCCGCATGTGTTTGTGATGACTTTTGTTCATCAAGAATTTCGAAACGTATTTGTTGCTGTGCAGGCTGTCTGATTTCACGTATGTTACTTTCCGCCTGTGATTGGAATCGCAAATGCGTAATATCTTCGTTAATTGCTTGTTTTATCGGTGCTGTTACAGATACGTTGCAGACTCTGTGCTTGTTCGATCCTGTTCACCACGCTCTTCAATGGTTTACAACAACTCTGTTCGCAATTTCTGAAATTGTCGCTTCGTTTGCGCTTCTATTTTGACTATGCGGTTATCATATCTTTTCAGCGCTGCTTTTGTGATACGTTTATGTAACACACTGTTTTCAACAACTTCAGGAGCTGTACCTGCTGCTTGTCTAGTAATTTCGTTTATCTGTTTCTCTAGTTTCTTGACTTCTCCCTGGGTGTTGTTACGTAATGTTTTGATCTCGTCCTGAATGTCATTACGCAATGTTTGTACGTCCGCTTGTACCTTGTCAATGTCTGTTCTTAATTGATTGTGACCTGTTATAAAGTTTCCTATCACTTCTCGAGATTCTTTTGCCTCGTCTTCAATATGACTTAGGTGTAACTGAATTTTTTTTATTTTGTTCTTTAATCTCACGCATTTGTTTCGTGGTTTCTGCATTCTGAATTTTAATTTGGTTCGCAATTTCTTTATTTTGTCTTGTCATGGTTTCCGTCATTAATTGTAATAATTCTGCCAGATTGGTGGGTCCTATTCCGTTTTCTTCTGACGCCCTACGCTCTGTGTTTTCGCCCAATTGTTGGTTCGCAACCGATTGCATTGAACTGTGTTGTGACACGTTTCTGCTCGCATTCCTTTTACTCTGTGGTGAGGGAGCTCTGATTACTTGTACTATGAGTTCTACGTATTCAAGATGCAAGTTAGAATCCTCATCGACTGTCTCTCTACTTTCCTGCTCCTCTGTCGTATGCAGACTTATGTTTTCTATGCCTTGACGTACATTATCCTCGTTATGGTGCGTTATATGTCCTATTTCCCGCGATACTGCATCGTCTGTTGTACTCTCCTCTATTCTCTGTCCATTTCCATGCTGGGTCTCTACCTCAATTCGGTCAAGGTCTCGATTTTCCATTGCTAATCTTTCCGAATCCCTAATCTTCTGTTTTAAAAGCAATTCACGCGCCCTACTTCGAGTCAACATGCGCTCATACGATCTCAAGCGTTGCATAAACTTTTTGTTCACACGACTTGACACTTATTATACCCAAGACTGACAATCCATTCACTTACTTGTTGGGTCGTAACCAACTTGTCAACGATGTATCCGCCACCTGTGCGCTTGCATTGAGGAGAAAACTTAATTCTAACAATTTTTAAAATTCATAACTTAATTATGCTATTGTCTCTGCTAGAATGTCTCACTATCTATCGCTGCAGCTACTGTTTTCAACTATTTATGCCTTTCAAAAAAAAAATTTTTTTATTACGAAAATTTTTTAACAGGTTACTTTTCTGACCTAGTTAGGCTTGTGGTTGACCTTCAATCATGGTATTTTACCATCCTGGCAAGGTCGCCATTTTCTAACAGTCTGCGTGGTGTCTGTTTGTTCTATATCGTGTCTCCCTACTACTTCCGTGCAACGACGCTCTGAGCGCGTTTTTTAGGGAATTGACTAGTTTGAACCTGGGACCTGTTGCTGGTAAGGAGACGCCAGACCACAGATGACATGTGGAGTTCAGAAGAGTTCAGTGAGACTAGCGATGATATAACCAAATACTTAATGATTTCAGCGTCAGCTCCACTGCACTCCCTGTAAAATAATCTTAGTACTAAATAAATTTAGTGGAAGGGGTTCAAGGCTTTCCTATTTTTAGTTAGCTGGCAAAATAACGCCGTAAGAGCAGTTAATTATACCATTGGAAATTTTATTCTACTCACAAAACATTGTTTATAATTTGCACTATTGATAAAAGGAAATGTTTTAATACAGGATGGTAAAAACTAACTGCGTTCAACAAAAAATGTGAACGAATATTCCCTGAATGGGTTTCCAAGTTCTACAATGGATCGAAGGATGACCTATGCCATATCACATCTATAATCTAGGCTTAAATTATGTTTCACAAAAGAGAAAACTATCAAAATGGTCTACACTGACCCTCAATTATCTTTAATTACTTAACTAAATTGTCGTAAATTACAGTGGCTTCTCAATAACTATATAACAGAAAAATCATCGCGTTTCAGATTTTTACTTCAAGTGGCAAATGTGAACACCATGAGCTTTAATTGACGATCGACACTAGTATTACGCAAAAAGGGGGTGTAACAGATGAGACATCTGCAGTTCTGAGTGAAGCTTTATGCGCTTTTATGCGGCATCGCGTGCATTCATTACCTTGTCGGTGTTCGTCAGGGGGAGGCGGGCAGCACAGCTCTGCTCACCTCGCCGTCTCGGAAGCAACTCTCTCCTAACTTCTCCTTACTACAATTTACCGAAGTTGGTTTAAAAAAAACTATCTGGCTGTGTTTTCATCTGACCAATCAGCGTCTCAATGTTAACCTTAAGTTCCGCCTACAAAAATTCTGTCTCTCCAATGAGAAACGTTATACTTTTCGTGGTGGGGCAATGTTTTTAAAGTTTGCAACGTAACAGAGACGTGAAAAAGTCTCACGCTAAAACTTGCAGCTGGTGTGGTCCTTTTAGCGTTATCGTAAGATCTATACTGTTCTTCTGGAGGGCTCTAGCTTTTAACATGGGCTGGGGGGTGGTCCTAGCGGTTAGCTGGTGACGTGGGTGTCCGTCCCTTATCGTAGGGCTTTCTAGCTTAACACGGTTCTGCTCTCGGCTTCTGTTCTCATTTCTCCCCTCGAAACTGCGTCTGTCTCACGGTGGGAAGGTATGACATGCATTTAGACATTCTTGTGTTAGTCTGTGGTATTCCATTTGCTCATTCGTTACTCGTATTACTTTGGTTAATTTAATGTCACTATTTATTCGGAGCTATGTGACATACTACTGGATTTGCTTATGTCAGTTTTTTCATGGAAGGTGTTGGATTTGCCTGACACCTTACAAAGAAAGGCGTTTTGCGTTGCGACGGAATCTTTTCACGAAATTTAAATCACCAACTTTCTCTTTCCAAAGCGGAAATGTTTTGATGTCATCGACCTACATTGCGAGGAAAGATCACAACGATAAAATAAGGGAAATCAGAAGTCGTTGGGAAAGATATAGGTGTTCAGTCTTTCCGCGTGCAATACGAGATTGGAATAACAGAGAATTGTGAAGGTGGTTCGATGAGCCCTCTGCCAGGCACTTGAATGTGATTTGCAGAGCATCGATGTAGATGTAGATGTAGATGAACCAAGTAGCTCCCCAAATAGCATCACGAGACTGAGTGCACGCCGTTTTACGTCTTACACCAAGGCAAAATCCCTGACAGAACACGGAACCGACCTGGACCTGCCACATGGCAGTCGACCACACTGAACACTCAACTAAGGAAGTGAAGTTTTAAGAGAGGCGTTTATTTTTCGCCTTACTGTGCTATCAGGGTCAGTTTAGTGATGCAGTTAAATCACATAAATGTTAAGATGAAATTTTAATAAGAAATGTCACTTTGAACGATAACCTCTTCTGAAGTACCATAAATTGGTATTACCACTAATTCCTTTTCGTAACACACCCTCTCAATATCCTTTCTATAACTGTTTTAAGACTTTTACATTATTCTGTTTGAAAACTGAGCTAAAGTTTCATTGTAATTTGCTGTGTAACGTACTCGCACATGAATGTTTACTTGGTAACTTTACATCCTCAGCATAAAAATAAAAGACTGTTTAGTGTTGCCTATCCTGTGGACCACCTACCCAAAAAACAAGAACTAAAATAGCCTACAGAAAGAATAACTCAGTACAGAGTAAAGTGAGAAGCACTATCAACGCAGACGAACTCAACACGTCTGGTATTTACCAACTAACGTTTCAGAACTGGAAGACAATTTCTATCGGATAGACAAAAAGAAATTTAAATACACAGAGAAGCAGTAAAACCTAGCAGCTGTCATTCCTTATCCACAGGAAAAATTATAGATACGGACCACAGACCAACAAACTTGAGCACTGACCTAAAAATGCTTAAATGCAGCAACAGCCTCCCACAAAAGCTAACGGCTGAGAAAAACTGTTAATTACAGAAAGTCATGTATGAAGAAAAGAAATAATAAACGCATTCACAGCTCCCTTCAACAGAATTCTGTTCTCTGTCCCCAAAGAACAGTCAGACAAGTCTAACTCGTAAACACACACACACACACACACACACACACACACATACACACACACACAGTCTCCCACATAGAAAGAAGTACGATTATCATAACAACCCCAGCCGAAAATTTTCGATGTAAAATCCTTTCTACGCTAAGTTCTGTATGATTCTAGACGACAAACTGTGGAAGAAAAGGACCTGTAATACAAAAATATAGGAAAAAAATCACTGCGTATTGAAGGAGGTATATATAACGACTTTTCTGCTTTCATATCTGTTAACACTTACTTAGAAACTCAAATTTTTTGTGTACAAATAGTAAAGAGCAATTTTCTTGTTGCTTAAGAGATGGAACAGAAAGCACGATGATATTGTAACTTTCGCGAAACATATCTGTATAAATGAAGAAAAAGTTTTGTTTTCCCAAGGCGGATTCAATCTGAAAACGTTTTTTTGTAAACAAGCACGAACACAAGAATGGGCTTCAGCCTCAAGATGAATATTTTGTTTTTATTGAAATATACATCTCTGTGGCTGAAACTATGTCACAGAAAACGTGATAGTTTTGCGAAATCTCATTAAAAAAAACAACAAAAACTTAACAAAAAATGAGAATAAAACATTTCAGAACGAAAATAATTCTGAAAGCAGCATCAATAGTAATAATCATATGGTATGGCACTTTACTATGTTTTACAAATTTTAATAATGACTTAAGAACAGAGAATTTTTCAGAATTCTCCTGTTTACACAGACCTCCTCAGCTATCGCCTACCATGATTAAACAACACATTTTTAGATTTACAGCGATAACAGCAAAAACATATAGCTCGTAATTACTCACATGTAACTGTATTCTCTACCACAACTGCGTTGTTGTGGTCTTCTGTCCAAAGACTGGTTTCATGCATCTCCGCAAGTCAGTGTATCCTGTAGGAACCGCTTCACCTCTGCAACCTGGAACCACTTGAACCTACTTACTGTTGTCAAGCCCTGGTCTTCTTCACGCTGCGCTCCTAAATCTATTTCAGTATTCCTTGGAGCTTCAGGATATTGCTTATGAACCGATTCTTTATTTGAGACAGTTGTACCATAAATTTCTTTTCTCCTAAGTTCAATTTAATGTCTTCCAATCAGTTAACCAAAATATTCGTTTACTCTTCAGCATTGTTCTATAGTTCCACATTTCAAAAGCATCTATTCTTTTCGTCTCCGTACCGCGTTTCATCCATGTTTTAGTTCCCTTTAACAGGGTGTTAAGCGGACTGCAAACTGTCACTAACATCCTTCTGCTATTTTGGTAGATACTGAAAATCTGTGTTACAGACTGCGCTGTATATGAAGAAGCGGAGTTCTAAATGATATAAAGAAAGTGTCTCGACAGACAATGACACCTCTGGCATCCCTCTAACCGACGCCGTGGTTGGTGGAATGACCTCTTTCCGCTTTCGTCAGCAAGTCGGCGATAATACAGTGCAAATCATGGGACAGGGCTATAACGGGAAGGTCATTTATAACACAACAGCAGTTTGCAGATTCTGTGAGAGATAGAGGAAAACAAAGCTCTTCTTTGGTATTGGGTGAGTCAGACAGACAGAAGTGCGGATTACGTTTACCTACATTCTCTTATATTCTGTTGGGAATGAGCCACTGTGCACATTCCTTGCTTATTTTTTCGTTAAACTATAGTCGAAAATCTTGTTTCACACCTACGAGTTGGAATAAGTATTTCTAAGCGTTTTTGCAGTAACAATGAAATATTCAGTACGAACGTGGAATCAAAATTATATTTTGAGTGTTTTGTCTTCGTGGAGTCCAAGAACTTGTGCACTGGATAGAACTTCACTGTCTAACAATATTCCTTCGTATAACATGTAGTAATATATCCACAAACAACAATTCATAGTCTGATGATGCTCTCCATCTTTATTTTTTCCTCCAAATTAAATTAACAACCATGAGCTGCAGTACATCAGATTAAGAATACAAAGATCAAATGCTTCTACACACTAAATTACATTGACTAAAATACATTTGAAACCGAAGTTATAATAATGAAAATACAGGGTGGGACAAATAAAAGTGACCCGGGAGATTGGATACGACTGGACGTGACTGTGTGAGTATAACCACACTCCGTGATGCGCACATCACGTGTACGCCCACAGTGTGATCCAGACCGGTTCACAGCGCAGTGCGGGCTGTGTCAGTGTGAGTGGAGCATTGCAAAGGGGACGATGGTACTCACTGTGGGGCAGGGAGTGTTCTTTGTTGAAAGTTACGTGACAACGAAGTCGTGGAAACGGTGTCGTCAGTTGTTTGCTGAGAAGTTTAATGGTGTAGAAGTGCTAGCAAAGAGTCCGCAAATGGCGTCAGACACGACCTGTTTTGAAACAGTCAAAAACCATTGCGAAACGTGACCGTACACCAGAAATTATGGTTACAGTTCACCAGAAAATGCTTCAGATTCCTACAAAATCAATCCGCTGTATGTTGCAAGAGACCGTCATATCACGTCGATCAAGCGGATAAATACTCCGCCTGGACCTGCGCATGCGTCCCTACTGAGTGTCTGCATTGTTCGTGCATTAAAACCAGCAGATACTCTTTTCGTGAGTGGCTGTTCACTGAGATAACAATGAATGGCTTGGACGTGGATCTGTTCTTTACGTCTGAGGAAGCGCGGTTTCACATGACTAGCTATGTCAGCTCACAGAATCAAAGGTTCTGGGCAGCGGAGAATCCGCATAATTTCCATGAAATACCATTGGATGATCAGCAGGTTGAGGATTGGTGTGCAGTGTCTGCATGCCGCATTATATGTCTCTTCTCCTTTCATCAGACGCTGACTTCGGTGCGCTGTACTGCCAACATTTTGAAGCCATTTGTATGAGCATTAACGGAAGAAGAAAAGACCTACAGTTACTTCTAATAGGATGGAGTAACTGCTCAAACAGCCGGTCGAACCGTGGAGCACATTTACAACATCTTCACGCCCGACACCGTTATTAGCGGAGGTCAGTCTAGTCGCGGCTCTATCTGGCCACCTAGGTCACCTGACCTGTCAGTGTGCGATTACTTTATGTGGTGGGGAGCCCTCAGGTCTAAGGTGTATCGCAACAACCCTCAGTCCTGAAGAACTGCAGCAAAACATTTAGGATGAGACTGCAGCAATTCCAACAGTCCAGCTTCGATGCGTTTTTAGCAACTTGCTCAAGACCATGGCCCAAAAGGCCAAGAGATTAATGTTGATCACTGTCAACATGTACCATAGTTATGTTATTGCTGTATTTCCTTTCCTCTTCTGTGCTTCTTTGTACCCTGGAACTCTGTTTTCTGGGCAACTTTTATTTGCCCCGCCCTGGATTACGGATGCGTGGTAATTCTTGTTATTGTGTATCCAACGTTTTCTGTATGAGCGAGATTACTTTTGTGGTGCTGCATTTTTGTATAGTCATTATATAGTAAAGAACCGTGCACAGACGCAGTGTAACGACACGTTACACTACATACATGAAACAAGTTAGTTAAAGGAGAGTTGGCGCCATTTTTTTCCTTTTTCTTCTTCGTGCGGATTATCTACGGTTGGCGCCGCTCCTCCGCCTTCATCGCCATCTTCTTCTGTCTTGACTTACCTCAACGTTCATATTCCTTGCTTCCATTTCCACACCCACATCATTTTATCACTTGCGTCCTGGGTGACTCCATTTCTTTCGCTGGGATGTTATCCATCGTAGTACCATGTTAAGCATCCCTTCTTCATTCATCCTGTTCACATAGTCAAACCACACCAGCTGTTTTTTGTTGGATGTCGTCACAGATCGTTATCCGTTTTCATCCGCCTGTCGGATTATGTAATTTCTTATCCTATACATCACAGGACAGCCTCAACTTCGCCTTAAGTAATCCAGCTCACTGGAAAGTAGTTTATTCTTATTTCTTTTGCTATCGTCCTAGACTTCTGCCCCATACAAAACTACACTCGAGACTATAGTCTTATACATTCTTTTCATCGTTGTTGTTCGTATCTTGTTGTTCTACAGAACAGAGGTCTTTGCCCATGTTACAGCTTGTCCTTTATTAATTCTACGAGTGATTTCTTCATTACTTGTGCTCCGTTTATTAAATAATACCCCAAGGTACTTTGCCTTTTCCCCACCTACAGTTATTTGTCAATCTATTTCCAAATAGTTTACTTTTTCCGTTCCAACACCCAAGTACTCACACTTTATGTTCATCTTCAGGCCACTCTTATTTTACTCTTCTTTAAACTTCTTTATCACCTCAGATCATCTTCATCTTCTACTTGCACAATCGGGACATCTGCAAAATATTTTGTTATCCTCTACTGTCACTCTCTTAACCTGGTATTTTCTACGCCAGGTCAACAGTATCATTTCTAGATACAAATTAAAGAAGGTCGGTAACAGCCTACATCTCTGCCGCAGACCCTAATTCAGTCGAATTCTTCTGTCCAACTATTCCCAATCCTTACTCTTGCTGTGTTATTTTTATATAATTTCGTAAGAGCATTTGGAAATCTTTGATCCAACGCTATCTCTTTCAACATTTTCCACAGTTTGTTGGTGGGTACATTGTCATACGCTTTCTCTAGGTCAGTCAAAGCAACATGCGTCTCCATCCCAAACTTCGTGCGTTTTTCACGTATTGGTTTATTGTGAAGATCATATCAATTACCGATCTTCCTGCTCGGAATATTGCTCGCTCTTCTCGCTGTTTGTAACTTGTTTCTTTCTATACCAGATTTTCAGTATCTTCGGGTGCAGTCTTCCAACGAAAGGAAGCACAGCCAGTCCCAAATAATTATTCGGGTCATCACGTGACCCTTTCCTTGCACCGGTCTTATGTAACACATATTCCATTCCGATGGAACATCTTCTTCATTTAATACTCTTTCAGACAGCCTCCTTAGCATCTCCAATAATTTCAGTGGGAAAAAAACCACCAGCTCTGTATATATATATTGAGCCATATCCTGGTCCCTTTTTCATCTTACAGCTCCTCACAACCAGTTGAAGAACTTTTATATCTAAATGCCATAACTCCTCCCGTTGCATCCTCACCTGACATCTACATGAAAATTCAGGCCGATTTTGCTGGAATAAATCCTTAAAATACGTTCTCCATTGACCGTGACTGATATTATTATACGATGAAACTTGTCAATATTTGACGCATTGACTTGATTGTTCTCCATGCCCCAGTACAACGAGCGACACCAATCATCCCCTCTAGCTTTTCACGTCTTCCTCCCCTTGCCTTGCTTCTTCTTTTTAACTCTTATTTTACTTCTCTATTTAGCTTCCATATCTGTCTCTACTTTGGCTGTCATTCATACTGACGCAGGTCAAATAAGCTTATTTCCTTTCGATCATCTCTGCTGTTTCTGCATCCCACCAAACTTGTTTCATCTTCTTTTCATATTCTACAAGTGCTTCTTTCGCTACTTCTTATATGGCCTTTTTTATATGTCCACATTCCTCTTCTACTGTTCGCTTACACACTCTGCGGTTTGTTTGCCAGTTCCTGTTGGGATAGGTACTGTGGTGTCACCGCCAGACACCACACTTGCTAGGTGGTAGCTTTAAATCGGCCGCGGTCCATTAGTACATGTCGGACCCGCGTGTCGCCACTGTGTGATCGCAGACCGAGCGCCACCACAAGGCAGGTCTCGAGATACGGACTAGCACTCGCCCCAGTTGTACGGACGACTTTGCTAGCGACTACATGGACGAAGCATTGCTCATTAGCCGAGCTAATAGTTAGAATAGCCTTCAGCTAAGTCAATGGCTACGACCTAGCAAGGCGCCATTAGTAACATTGCATGTACACTCCTGGAAATGGAAAAAAGAACACATTGACACCGGTGTGTCAGACCCACCATACTTGCTCCGGACACTGCGAGAGGGCTGTACAAGCAATGATCACACGCACGGCACAGCGGACACACCAGGAACCGCGGTGTTGGCCGTCGAATGGCGCTAGCTGCGCAGCATTTGTGCACCGCCGCCGTCAGTGTCAGCCAGTTTGCCGTGGCATACGGAGCTCCATCGCAGTCTTTAACACTGGTAGCATGCCGCGACAGCGTGGACGTGAACCGTATGTGCAGTTGACGGACTTTGAGCCAGGGCATATAGTGGGCATGCGGGAGGCCGGGTGGACGTACCGCTGAATTGCTCAACACGTGGGGCGTGAGGTCTCCACAGTACATCGATGTTGTCGCCAGTGGTCGGCGGAAGGTGCACGTGCCCGTCGACCTGGGACCGGACCGCAGCGACGCACGGATGCACGCCAAGACCGTAGGATCCTACGCAGTGCCGTAGGGGACCGCACCGCCACTTCCCAGCAAATTAGGGACACTGTTGCTCCTGGGGTATCGGCGAGGACCATTCGCAAGCGTCTCCATGATGCTGGGCTACGGTCCCGCACACCGTTAGGCCGTCTTCCGCTCACGCCCCAACATCGTGCAGCCCGCCTCCAGTGGTGTCGCGACAGGCGTGAATGGAGGGACGAATGGAGACGTGTCGTCTTCAGCGATGAGAGTCGCTTCTGCCTTGGTGCCAATGATGGTCGTATGCGTGTTTGGCGCCGTGCAGGTGAGCGCCACAATCAGGACTGCATACGACTGAGGCACACAGGGCCAACACCCGGCATCATGGTGTGGGGAGCGATCTCCTACACTGGCCGTACACCACTGGTGATCGTCGAGGGGACACTGAATAGTGCACGGTACATCCAAACCGTCATCGAACCCATCGTTCTACCATTCCTAGACCGGCAAGGGAACTTGCTGTTCCAACAGGACAATGCACGTCCGCATGTATCCCGTGCCACCCAACGTGCTCTAGAAGGTGTAAGTCAACTACCCTGGCCAGCAAGATCTCCGGATCTGTCCCCCATTGAGCATGTTTGGGACTGGATGAAGCGTCGTCTCACGCGGTCTGCACGTCCAGCACGAACGCTGGTCCATCTGAGGCGCCAGGTGGAAATGGCATGGCAAGCCGTTCCACAGGACTACATCCAGCATCTCTACGATCGTCTCCATGGGAGAATAGCAGCCTGCATTGCTGCGAAAGGTGGATATACACTGTACTAGTGCCGACATTGTGCATGCTCTGTTGCCTGTGTCTATGTGCCTGTGGTTCTGTCAGTGTGATCATGTGATGTATCTGACCCCAGGAATGTGTCAATAAAGTTTCCCCTTCCTGGGACAATGAATTCACGGTGTTCTTATTTCAATTTCCAGGAGTGTATCTAAAGAGTCTCACTTGTATCGCCACAATCTCCAGATGTACCAAACGCATGGATTAAAGTTAAGTATTCCAGAAGCTACATACTTTTCTTTATAGCATTCATTACGTATCCTGTTTCAGACCTCACGCCCATCCTGTTTTAACTTAGCGCGTGCCTTTCGGCTTCCTCTCATTGTGTCTCGGCTGTCTTGTCTAGACACAACATTTTTGGCGACGAGTCAACGGAAAGGGTCTTGTTCTTTGTAATTGCTTACATTTACTTGTGTCATGGCTTCGCCAGATGTACTGTCCGAATTTTATCGCTTGCAGAATCAGCAGACGCAGGCGTTATTGGATGCCCTTGGACAGCTCGTCCAGGGTCAACGTGCACTGCAAAACGATGCGGCAGCCGCCGCTTCACCGCTACCGCAGCCACAACATGCAGTTGCACCATCATTCTGTAATTTTCAAGCAGACGTGGAAACATGGACGGAGTGGTCACGCCAGTTTGGATTTCATCTCGCCGCCTACAGAATTCAAGGTAACGAGCGGCATCCTCATTTACTGGCGTGTGTAGGGGTGCAAACGTACCGTGTGATAGTGAAATTATTTCCCCGACGCGACGTAGCAACTCTGTCCTACGAAGAAATTTTGTCTGCTTTAGATGCCTATTTCAGGGACACAGTTAATGTAGTTGCAAAAAGGTATACTTTCTTTCGTACAAAACATACGGCCGGTCAAACTAATAGGGAGTGGGTTGCAACTTTGCAAGGCCTTACAAGGGATCGTGCTTTTGAGTGTGAATGTGGATTCCCTTATTCAGATACTATGGTACGTGATGCAATTGCACAGAACGTTTCTGATGTTCGCATACGGGAACAGATTTTGAAACTAGTCAATCCCTCCCTTCAACAAGTGATAGACATCTTGGATAGACAAGACACGCTAGACTTTGCTCAGGAATCATTTGCAACTTCGCCACCCGTGTGTAACATTAAACGGCCCGCCGGGCGCGCTGCACGACCCAGTAAACTGCCCTCGAACACGTCCGCGCAGCTGCCGCCACGCTCTAAACCAGGTGTGCCGTGACAGCATACAACTGCAGTGAAATCATGCCCGCGGTGTGCTACTAGATATTCGCGTGAAAACTGCCCGTCACGCCAAGCTATTTGCTTTTACTGTAATAAGAAAGGACATGTTCAAAGTGTTTGCCAGAAAAAGCTCAGATCAGACAATCACAACCATTCCAGGCCCTTTGCTTCGCGCCGGAATCGAACCAAGACTACTCACGCTCTTGAACCTTCGCCCATGGACATTCATGTAGTTAATTCCACTTCGTCCAGTGCCACTGTCTCTAACAGTGACTGTGTTCGTCCCACAAATACTGTGCGTCGACGTCGCAGGAAATCGCGTCAAGTCGCAAGTGCTTCTGTACCAGTGTCAGTTCAACTTGCACGAGACAGTCGCTCTTGTCGTCAGCAGGACAATAAACTTTTTGTAGATTTGGACATTCATGGCCACGTGATAGCATTCCAGCTCGATACCGGAGCTGCTGTTTCATTGATCAATCACGACACGTCCCAACAACTGGGCAAACCTCCGTTGCGTGCTGCAAATGTTCAGTTAAATAGTTATTCAGGTCAGAATATCCCCGTGTTAGGACAGTGCACCCTTCTTGCAACATATAAGGGACAAACAAAACTTGTGTCATTTTACGTTCTTCGTTCTTCTTCTGCAGTGAACTTGTTTGGTTTCGATTTATTTCAATTGTTTAACTTGTCTATTGTAAATGAGGTCCTATCAGTGAATCAGACTGTGCCTTTAGACAGTGTTTCTCGTCTGTGTGAAGAATTTGCAGACATTTTTGCACCGGGCTTAGGTTGCGCTCAGAACTATGAAGCACATTTGGAACTGAAAGTCAACGCGCAACCGAAATTTTTCAGAGCGCGCAATGTTCCTCACGCATTGCGTGATGAGGTCGCAAGAACATTACACGATTTCGAATCACAAGGTGTGAGTGAATGTGCACAATGCCTCTTCCATTTCAGCTCCGCTTCATTGTTTACGCCGTACAGGTGTTCCGTTCGTCTGGACGACGGAATGCGAACGCGCCTTTCGCCAGTTGAAATCGGCGTTGCTTTCAAATACTTCCCTTACGCCATTCGATCCCCAGAAACCCCTTTTGTTGATGGTAGATGCATCGGATTTCGGGATCGGTGCTGTGCTTGCGCACAAAGATGGATCGCATGATCGCCCTATTGCCTTTGCGTCCAACTTGCTCTCGTCTGCGCAAAGAAATTACTCGCAGATAGAGAAAGAAACTTTGGCTCTCGTATTTGGTGTTACTAAGTTCCATGATTTCTTGTATAGTCGTCACTTTACCATCATCACAGACCACAAACCTTTGACATCGCTTTTTCATCCGAACAAGCCTGTACCTCCACGTACAGCGCAGAAATTCATTCGCTGGTCTATTTTCCTCTCGCAGTACCGCTACGATATCTTGTATTGGTCCACTGCTAAGCACGGAAACGCCGATGCGTTGTCCCGTTTGCCTGTTGCTGAGGATAGAGCATTCGATTCTTCCGAACTTGCTTGCATGTTCATTGATTCGGAAACCGATGAAGTGGTCGAATCGTTTCCGATTGATTTTCGTCGTGTAGCTACAGCCACAGCTGCTGATCCGGTCCTTGCTACCGTTTTGCGTTTTGTTGCTACGCAATGGCCTTTGTCAAAGTCTCGGATCGAGAATCCGTCGGTTCGCCGATTTTTTGCTCACAAGGAGAGACTTTTTGTTCGACGTGGTGTTTTGTTGTTGCGTTCTGATAATGATCAGTCCGGAGTCGTGGTCCCACGTTCGTTACAGTCATCTGTTTTACGGCTTCTTCACCAAGGACATTGGGGTATCGTGCGAACGAAACATCTTGCTCGTCAGCACTGTACTTGGTTCGGAATCGATGCTGCGATTACGAATATGTGTTCTTCTTGCATGGCGTGTGCCGAACAACAATCCGCACTGCAGCAGAAAGTCTTTGCATGGCCAAAAGCCACTTCCCCTTGGCAACGCTTGCACATCGATTTTGCTGGTCCAATCTGGAATGCTCGATGGTTGGTTCTGGTAGATGCCTTCAGTAATTTTCCTTTTGTTGTCCGGATGTCTTCCACGACGTCCTCTGCCACCATCCACGTGTTGTCTGCTATCTTTTGCATTGAAGGTCTTCCACACACTATTGTTTCCGACAATGGCCCACAATTCATGTCCGCAGAATTTCAGTCATTCTGCCAGGCCAATGGTACTCAACATCTGACATCCGCGCCGTTTTCGCCTCAGTGAAACGGTGCCGCTGAACGATTGGTCCGGACTTTCAAGTCGCAGATGTTGAAGTTGAAAGAGTCGCATTCTCGGGAGGACGCGTTGTTGCTCTTTTTGTCATCGTATCGCTCTCAACCCCGAGATGGTCGCTCGCCGGCTGAGTTGCTCCACGGTCGTCCTCATCGAACCTTGATGTCTTTGCTGCACCCGCCGCATCAGGTTCCTGTGCAGCGGCAGACTTCTGCTTTTGCTCCAGGCGACGTTGTATTCTATCGCAACTATCGAGGTTCACGGCGTTGGCTCGCAGTGCGCATTCTTCGCTGCCTCGGCCGCGCGATGTATTTGGTTTTGGGGGCCTCTGGTGAGGTGCGTCGGCATCTCAATCAGCTGCGCCTCTGTCGCCGCCTGGGTTCTGCCGCTCCCCGTCTGCTTTCAGCGACGGTGCCGTCCGGTCAGCGCCCTGGGGACCCATCTACTGGCTCGCCTCATCCCCAAGCGTTACCGACGATGCCTTCCATTTTGCCCCATGGCGACGCGCCGCTGCCGCCTCCGCCGCCGCAGCCTGTTCTCCAGCCGGCGCCGCCCGCAGTGGACGCCTCGCTGCAGCCGCAAAGCGCCTCCCTGGGTCACGCGCCGCCGATCGCTTCCCGTGACCAGCTGTCCTCCGCCATGGAACTCTTGCCCGCTCCGGACCACATGACCTCATCGCGCGTCGGATACCCCGACGCAATGGAGGTCGACCCTTCGGCCCCTCCTGTCTCTTTACGGGCGCATACACCGCATGTTGACGTGCACCCTGGACTAGGTTTTCAGACGTTTCCTAGCTCCCCTCGGACCGAATGGCCGGGTGCGGGTGGCACAGCCTCGCCTGTTGTTAGGCTCCCCACCTCATCGCATACGTCAACATGGGGTCCTCCCCACGGAGGGCGGAAGCCTTATAACACGACCGTTCGCCGATTTGCGGGGGAGGAATGTGGTGTCACCGCCAAACACCACACTTGCTAGGTGGTAGCTTTAAATCGGCCGCGGTCCATTAGTACATGTCGGACCCGCGTGTCGCCACTGTGTGATCGCAGACCGAGCGCCACCACAATGCAGGTCTCGAGATACGGACTAGCACTCGCCCCAGTTGTACGGACGACTTTGCTAGCGACTACATGGACGAAGCATTGCTCATTAGCCGAGCCAATAGTTAGAATAGCCTTCAGCTAAGTCAATGGCTACGACCTAGCAAGGCGCCATTAGTAACATTGCATGTATCTAAAGAGTCTCACTTGTATCGCCACAATCTCCAGATGTACCAAAAGGATGGATTAAAGTTAAGTATTCCAGAAGCTACGTACTTTTCTTTATAGCATTCATTACGTATCCTGTTTCAGACCTCACGCCCATCTGCGTGAGCGTAGCGCGTGCCTTTCGGCTTCCTCTCATTGTGTCTAGGCTGTCTTGTCTAGACACAACAGGTACTATCTTCCCTTGAATTGTCCTTATAATCTCAGGCTGACCAACATGTTGCGACTTCGTCCATTCGCCACTGCTCCTGGATGTATAAAGTATACTCTCCGTCCACACAGGCCTCCGAAGCCCCAACGGTATCAACCGACTCCCGTGTCATCCTCAGTCGAAGGCGTCACTGGATGTGGTTACGGAGGACGTGTGGTCAGTACACCACTCTCTCGTGACCTAAGCCGCTCCTTTTCAGTCAAGTAGCTCCTCGATTGACTTCACAAGGGCTGAGTGCACCCTTCTTGCCATCAACGCTCGTCAGACCTGTACGGTCACCCATCCAGGTGCTAGAGCAGCCCGACAGCGATTAGCTTCGGTGATCTGACGGGAATCGGTGTTACCACTGCGACAAGGCCGTTGTCACTCCTCAAAGTATAGGGGACAAAAATTGAACATTCCACCACATGATGGACATTTCCACAGTCTGACCCCCTTTGAACTTTGCCGGCCGCTGTGGCGCTTCAGTCGGGAACCGCGCTGCTGCTACGGTCACAGATTCGAATCCTGCCTCGGGCTTGGATGTGTGCCATGTCCTTAGGTTAGTTGGGTTTAAGTAGTTCTTAGTCTAGGCGACTGATGACCTCAGATGTTAAGTCCCATAGTGCTTAGAGCCATTTTAAACCCTCTGAACTTTGACATCCCGAATTTTTAAATTGGCGTTTGTCTCAAGATTAGATAATCAATATTTGATTTCAACCCTGTTGCATGAGCAAAGAATGTATTTTCTACTCGTAATATACTGCATCAATAAATTCAACAACATACTCCCATTCTCATTCCTAACATGCTCCCCGTACATCCCAATAGCCTTATTGTTTTTCGCTTTCCCTACTCTGCTATTAAAATCTCCTGCGTCTCAGTTCGTGGCCACTTGAAAGGCTTCTATAGTCTATCAGAATCTGTTCAAAATGTTATTTTACCTTCTACGTCGAGTCTTCAGTATGGGCACACACTCCCACTTTCACTATATTCAATACTCTTGCTCTCAGGCTGAGCTTTATCAGCCTTCCATTAACCGCTTCTCTCGAGTTTACATATTTTGACCATGGTTTGCTTAAAATGATGGATACTCGTGCTGACGCCCTATTGGTTTTGTCCACTTCGCTAAAATAATGCGCCAGCTCCAGCAGATAGTTAGAACCAGTATCTTTCCTTTTTGTTTCGGAAAGCACAGTTACATCAGTGTTGTGCTGTCTTATATTCACACTAATTACAGTTAAGAGACTATATGAGTGTCATAACACGACATGTCTCGTGACATACTTTCTTTGAATCTCACAATCAGATTGGAGGTTAGCTAGTTTCACGGTGACGTGGAATTTGAGGTCATTCTGAAAGGGTACAGTACCGCCCGACATTGAAAATAGGTACAACATACCTCATTATTTTTGTCAGAACAACACATTTTTTTGTAAAATAACTCAATTTCAATTAATACAGCGAAGCCGGATACCAGTGTGGGAAAGAATGACAATTTATTTATTTAATTGATCACATGTGCACTCCCACAAAATAAATCCCTACATCCAGTTTGGTGAGATCTGAGAACTGTATGAATGTATGGTCGTCTGCTAACCGCAGATAATGAATGTGAATATATGATCATCTTTGAGACGATCCTTTGGCCACCTTTGGTGGGACCAAAGAGATGAAATTTACCTGAGCTTTGAGCGCCTGAAATGTGGCTGACCAATATGGTAGCAAGGTGCTCCCCCACTTGGGCAGAGGTGCGAGAGGACCTGAAGAACGGCCATGTTTCAGCACTCTGCCGCTGGACCTTGTGCTGTTAAGACCTGTCTTAGGTGTGCTCCGTAAAGACAAAAGAGTGGAGACATGGTATGCATGTGGAATACTTAAGAGTAGTTTGAAATAATAGTTTCTCTATTTCAGGAACTTTTGTGGGGAGAATTAAATGTCAGGCAGGTAATACACTCCTGGAAATTGAAATAAGAACACCGTGAATTCATTTTCCCAGGAAGGGGAAACTTTATTGACACATTCCTGGGGTCAGATACATCACATGATCACACTGACAGAACCACAGGCACATAGACACAGGCAACAGAGCATGCACAATGTCGGCACTAGTACAGTGTATATCCACCTTTCGCAGCAATGCAGGCTGCTATTCTCCCATGGAGACGATCGTAGAGATGCTGGATGTAGTCCTGTGGAACGGCTTGCCATGCCATTTCCACCTGGCGCCTCAGTTGGACCAGCGTTCGTGCTGGACATGCAGACCGCGTGAGACGACGCTTCATCCAGTCCCAAACATGCTCAATGGGGGACAGATCCGGAGATCTTGCTGGCCAGGGTAGTTGACTTACACCTTCTAGAGCACGTTGGGTGGCACGGGATACATGCGGACGTGCATTGTCCTGTTGGAACAGCAAGTTCCCTTGCCGGTCTAGGAATGGTAGAACGATGGGTTCGATGACGGTTTGGATGTACCGTGCACTATTCAGTGTCCCCTCGACGATCACCAGTGGTGTACGGCCAGTGTAGGAGATCGCTCCCCATACCATGATGCCGGGTGTTGGCCCTGTGTGCCTCGGTCGTATGCAGTCCTGATTGTGGCGCTCACCTGCACGGCGCCAAACACGCATACGACCATCATTGGCACCAAGGCAGAAGCGACTCTCATCGCTGAAGACGACACGTCTCCATTCGTCCCTCCATTCACGCCTGTCGCGACACCACTGGAGGCGGGCTGCACGATGTTGGGGCGTGAGCGGAAGACGGCCTAACGGTGTGCGGGACCGTAGCCCAGCATCATGGAGACGCTTGCGAATGGTCCTCGCCGATACCCCAGGAGCAACAGTGTCCCTAATTTGCTGGGAAGTGGCGGTGCGGTCCCCTACGGCACTGCGTAGGATCCTATGGTTTTGGCGTGCATCCGTGCGTCGCTGCGGTCCGGTCCCAGGTCGACGGGCACGTGCACCTTCCGCCGACCACTGGCGACAACATCGATGTACTGTGGAGACCTCACGCCCCACGTGTTGAGCAATTCAGCGGTACGTCCACCCGGCCTCCCGCATGCCCACTATATGCCCTGGCTCAAAGTCCGTCAACTGCACATACGGTTCACGTCCACGCTGTCGCGGCATGCTACCAGTGTTAAAGACTGCGATGGAGCTCCGTATGCCACGGCAAACTGGCTGACACTGACGGCGGCGGTGCACAAATGCTGCGCAGCTAGCGCCATTCGACGGCCAACACCGCGGTTCCTGGTGTGTCCGCTGTGCCGTGCGTGTGATCATTGCTTGTACAGCCCTCTCGCAGTGTCCGGAGCAAGTATGGTGGGTCTGACACACCGGTGTCAATGTGTTCTTTTTTCCATTTCCAGGAGTGTATTAATGGCATCGTAGTAATCTTCGGAAGTGACTAACGGTCACAATGAAACCACGTGTAGCAATAAGTTGAAATACTTCCGTGTGCTTAAGTTAAGCTTAATTACTAGCGTGTGTACTATAAGTTGAAATATTTAAGAAATAGCGTGTGCAGGACTTGAAATTAGAGGCGAGTACTTCCACGTGGTGAGTACTGTGTGAGTCTCAATCTGTGTATGAGACAAAGGATAAAGAAAAGTATTCGTCTATGGTATCAGTTGAGGACTCGTGTGTGTGATGAATATGTTCTTAATATTACTTTGCGTGATATGTTTCCGTGTGACGCAGGATTCAAACTATAATACTCTGAGAGAGAAGCAAGGTGAGTCAGCCGTCTATCCAGCAACGCCACTTGGCTTGCACTGCACAGGAAGACGTGCATATATCTCCAGAGTTCATAGTAGGAAAGTAGAATTACGAAGTGGGGCTGTGTCGTGTGAAACTGGGATAAATATTAATTGAAGTGGGAAAGCTGAAATTGATAATGTTGTGACCATTCCCTGTGTTGTATTTCATGTTGTAGTGTGGTGTATGTCAAGTAATTTGAGTATGTGTGGTTTGCATGGGAGAGTAGCAAGGTAGTTTCAGAGGTAGTAGGTTATGCGTGTTCCTTTTGTACCGCTCGGTCTGGAGGAAAGTTTCGTGATGATGGTTGTGAGAGTCAAAGTGTGAGATATAGCAAAAAATCCACCATCGTATCCAGAAAGTGCACTGTAGCGTTAAATAATTACGAGACCATAAGGTAGAGAATTACCAATGTAAAGCCATGCCCACTGGGCGGAATTTCTCATGTGTTATTGTTGTAGGTTATAGAATCTGTGTGTTTAGGTTATAGAATTTATCGGAATAAGTAAGATAGTGAAAAGAAAAAGATTGGTGGCCTTTTCCTTCGAATTGTATGTTGTCATGATATCCAGAATTTATAATGTGTGCACCACTCATATTCAGTGCGATGGCCAGGTGTTGATAAAAGCCGTTAAATAAAAAAAGAAAATGTGGTATTGCCAGTGCGTAGTGAACAGTCAGAGCTCTGTAAATTACTGATAGTCAGATGTGCGTTTCCGTTGCGTATTATTCATATAGGAGGATAATTTGTAACTTAATTGTGAGTGCGAGAGTTCATGTTACTCGATAAATAAGAATGAATCCACTCGCTTGGCAGACCACTCATCTTGCAGGCCTGACTGCTTGATGCCACAGTATGAGCAAGGCATGTGGGTGCCTCTCAATTCATCTCGGGCACCTGAGGGGCTACGAGCTTGTTTGAGACGGTGACAATTTTCAGATCTCTGTGGTTGGAGACGGTAGAAAACGGGTCGGATGTCAGGATAAAGGTGTAGATATGGTGCCAATTAAGAAATGAGACTCCAGGTTGATGTTTGGTCTGTATTATTGCGTCTGTATGTAATTTCATGAACATGCTGAACATCAGAGGACCTGGTTTCTGACTTGATTCAAACTGTCTTAAGGTACGTGCAAAACACAGACTCTATTATTGAAAGGTCTCTGTTGGATTCATTTCATGTTAATTTCTTAAATGTGCTGTCATTTACGGCATAAATTCCTCTTCTCTATCTGGAAAGAGACTGAGCAGTGTAACGCGTTACTTTTACACATAAACAAGAGCGATCTCTCACACTACCACACTTTAAAACATAGTTTATATGGAATTCACACAGTCTCATAAGGAACCTACATCAGCTTTCTTTTATATACAGTATAATATAAGATACTGTCATCCCCCTTCCCTTCCGTGTGAAAGGATGAATGAGCAAATGTATTTCTAGTTGCATGCTTGATGGTAGCAGACAAGCCTGTCTGCTAGACAACAGTAGGACCAACGTCGGAACAGGTAGCTACACTTTCTAAAAGCAAAGAGGTTTCTATTCTTAGTATGGTCCTGTCTGTCCCTTGTCATGTTGGTATAGGAGTATAGGAAGCTGCCTCTCTGGTCACTTCCGTTTGTATCTGCGAAGCACCCTTGGTAGGGGCCCAGGCCAGTCTGTCTGCGGCGAGCGTCTGAAGTGGTAAGATCTCCGGCTAAGTGTGTCTCTGCTAAGTCCGTAGGACAATGGATTTCTTAAGTTCAGCCTAACTGAAAATTTAATCACCTTTATTTCAGGTTTGAATCTAAAATATCTGATGTTATCTTAAATTCCAACGCAGAGTAACTTGAGTGTGAAGTTCAGAATATCTTCCAGTAGTTGCTTTCTCACTACCTTGTGAGTAAAGTGGAACCATGTGTTGATGATCCGTAACTCTAACTAAGATCATCAATCTTAAATGCGATTGTGCGTGAGATTATAACGTCTCGTATTGACAATACTTTTCAATATAGCAACTTTTCTTTATGTTCAACTGACGTGGGGTGTACTTTGTGAGACCAGTACTACGTGCTTATACAATTGTTTGACCCATCAGGTTAATAGTAAGATGATAGTAACCAGTTCGAGGCTTTTCTTTTGTAAATTGCGTTTCGATGCAATTTATTTTAATTATCAAAATTATTGTGGGGTTACACTCTTTGTGTAAACCAAGTTGACCATGTGAAGCATGTGGTGTAATCACCAAAGCAGACCTCAACTATGCTTTTCGGGAAGATTTCACAGTGAGTTAGTATGAATTTAGTATACCAGTGTGCGGTAGTTTCATGACGGACAGGATTGCACTACGAACGTAACTTCTTTGGGTGAAAATTGAAGGCCGGCCGCGGTGGTCTAGCGGTTCTAGGCGTGCAGTCCGGAACCGCGCGACTGCTATGGTCGCAGGTTCGAATCCTGCCTCGGGCATGGATGTGTGTGATGTCCTTAGGTTGGTTAGGTTTAAGTAGTTCTAAGTTCTAGGGGACTGATGACCACAGATGTTAAGTCCCATAGTGCTCAGAGCCATTTGAACCATTTTTTTTAAAAATTGAATCGGTTGGTTGTGGTTAATTTCCTCTTGCATATGTTTCAACGCTCTTCGTGTGCTATTTTATGAATGCAGTGTTGTATGTAGTCTCCCAATCTTGACTCCCTATTTGATGTGTCCCGTAAGATTACAAACTCACATTTACACAATCCTAAATGAGGCACCAGTTTAGTTATGAATCAAGTATAATATGCTGAAATTTTAACGGAATAATGATCAGTGTTAAAATAAATGTCCAAATATAGACTGATTTATTTCTTTTTATTTAAATTCTCTTTATATATATATACAGGGTGTTACAAAAAGGTGCGGCCAAACTTTCAGGAAACATTCCTCACACACAAATAAAGAAAAGATATTATGTGGACATGTGTCCGGAAACGCTTAATTTCCATGTTAAAGCTCATTTTAGTTTCGTCAGTTGGCCCAATTGAAGGAAGGTAATGTCGACTTCGGTGCTTGTGTTGACATGTGACTCACTTCTCTACAGATTTTCTGTGAACGTTTGGGCAGGCATTGTTGGTGATGTCTTGATCGGGCCCCATGTTCTTCCATCTACGCTCAATGGAGCACGTTATCATGATTTCATACGGGATACTCTATCTGTGCTGCTAGAACAGCCGGCCGGTGTGGCCGAGCGGTTCTAGGCGCTACAGTCTGGAACCGCGCGACCGCTACGGTCGCAGGTTCGAATCCTGCCTCGGGCATGGATGTGTGTGATGTCCTTAGGTTAGTTAGGTTTAAGTTGTTCTAAGTTCTAGGGGACTTATGACCTCAGCAGTTGAGTCCCATAGTGCTCAGAGCCATTTGAACCATTTTGAACCTGCTAGAACATGTGCCTTTACAAGTACGACACAACATGTGGTTCATGCACGATGGAGGTCCTGCACATTTCAGTCGAAGTGTTCGTACGCTTCTCAACAACGGATTCGGCGACCGATGGATTGGTAGAAGCGGACCAATTCCATGGCCTCCACGCTCTCCTGACCTCAACCCTCTTGACTTTCATTTATGGGGGCATTTGAAAGCTCTTGTCTACGTAACCCCGGTACCAAATGTAGAGACTCTTCGTGCTCGTAATGTGGACGGCTGTGATACAATACGCCATTCTCCAGGGCTGCATCAGCGCATCAGGGATTCCATGCGACGGAGGATGGATGCATGTAACCTCGCTAACGGAGGACATTTTGAACATTTCCTGTAACAAAGTGTTTGAAGTCACGCTGGTACGTTCTGTTGCTGTGTTTCCATTCCATGATTAATGTGATTTGCAGAGAAGTAATAAAATGAGCTCTAACACGGAAAGTAAGCGTTTCTGGACACATGTCCACTTAACATATTTTCTTTCTTTGTGTCTGAGGAATGTTTCCTGAAAGTTTGGCCGTACCTTTTTGTAACACCATATATATCACCGGGTGTCCTAAGATGACTATTAAAAGATTATAATTAATGTTAGTCTGGTTGGGAATTTGGTAAGCTAGACTGCATACCTGCTGAAACAGTTGCTCAGTAACGCAAGGTTAACTTTCCCAGATAGCTCACGGCTTTTAACCCGCTTTTATTGTATTGAATACCAGCACCGCTTTCAGAACAACTTAATGCATCAACATTACATTATTAACCAGTTACCAGAACAAATGACGACACCAGCCTGACATTCTGTTAGGAACAGAGTAAACATAGTTACGTTTAGTATTTCAGACCACGAATCATGAAAGTAACTAGTTACTATTGTTCTAATCGAACCCTTAGGGCCGGCCGTAGTGGCCGTGCGGTTCTAGGCGCCACTGTCTGTAACCGAGCGACCGCTACGGTCGCAGCTTCGAATCCTGCCTCAGTAATGGATGTGTGTGATGTCCTTAGGTTAGTCAGGTTTAATTAGTTCTAAGTTCTAGGAGACTGATGACCTCAGAAGTTAAGTCGCATAGTGCTCAGAACCATTTGAACGCTTAGGTTCATTTACACGTCACTCTGGAAGTGACAGCCACAGACAGATGCAGACGTACAAAGGAAGCCTTTGACCATAGTCCAATGTGTATACAGGAAATTTTACAAGTCTTTTTGAAGGACTGGCTTAATTACGTATAATTCCCACTCGTGTAGCTCCGGCCGTCGACTGGGTGTGATCTGAGGCGATGGGTCGATGCTCTCTTCTGTCGTACTTTGCTGTAGGTTAGATCTTTGCTCTGGTAGTCGACTGATGGGTTCCGTGTACTGCGTTTGGACCTGTTTGCATACCGATAGTGCGTGACACCGTCGCATTTTGCGTCGAATTCGCAATCAGTGACTGTGATATCAGTGGTTTCTTAAAGCGTATGACAGTTATTCAACTGGCGAAAGTGGCTGACGATGTATGTCTCCATCTAAGTTACAAGGCTTCTTGCTAGTGTTTGTACTTGGACGGTTTCTTTTATTTTTCTGGGAACCCTCTTGATTTGTTCATTTCACGTGATTGCATACAATATGATTCCCGAAACAAGCCATCAGCTACACTAACAGAGACGATCATCGCAAGCTACATATACATAGATAAAATTCAAGGAATTCGGTACTGATCACGCTACTGAGCGATATATGACACATACCTTATAACATAATATTTCTTTACTCTTTAGTCTGAGACATAACTCGCGTCAGACAACACTCTAGAAAGATTTAGCTTCACAGTTCGTCTGGTATTAAGATTTATCGTCAATTGAAGACATAAAGTCTGAAAATGGGTCCGTGATCTTATTGGGGTGCTTTATTTTACAGGTTCGTCTTGATCACAAAAACTTGTACGCTTCACTTTTACCGGTTTCGGCTACAGCCGTCTTCGGATCATAGAATATTCTGATGTAGGTATCAACATCAAATTACACATGTAGGAACATGGTAAGAAAAATGGTTCAAATGGCTCTGAGCACTATGGGACTTAACATCAGAGGTCATCAGTCCCCTAGAACTTAGAACTACTTAAACCTAACTAACCTAAGGACATCACACACCCCCATGCCCGAGGCAGGATTCGAACCTGCGACCGTAGCGATCGCGCGGTACCAGACTGACGCGCCTAGAACCGCTCGGCCACACCGGCCGTCGAACGTGGTAAGATTTTATGTGCTAGGCTAACGCGAAAATTTCAATACATGTTGCATCTTGGTTCGGATCTCTTTAGATGAATTGTGTGCCTCCTTAACCATTGCTTTATTATTATCGTTATTATTGTTATAAGGTAAAGTAAAGCACTATACCGGTCAAATCAGCCCTCGGATTTATGGTTGATTTACTTTGTTTCAAATTTGTGAATTTCTAAGATACCAAACTGCTGAGGTCATCGGTTCCTACTAATTTGTTTCAGATGGTGTTGTTACGCGCATGTAAGGCTCAAATGAAGTACCATAAGAAATAATGTTCAACACGCTGATTGCAGACTTGCCTTATCTCCATTTTCATGCTTTCAGATTTTTGGTACCACGTATATTATTACGCGTTCACAATAGTAGTTTCAAAATAAATTCTATCTGTAAGATATTTACTCCTCAATTCTCCCTGAATGGTTCAAATGGCTCTGAGCACTATGGGACTTAACATCTATGGTCATCAGTCCCCTAGAACTTAGAACTACTTAAACCTAACTAACCTAAGGACATCACACAACACCCAGCCATCACGAGGCAGAGAAAATCCCTGACCCCGCCGAGAATCGAACTCGGGAACCCGGGCGTGGGAAGCGAGAACGCTACCGCACGACCGCGAGATGCGGGCTCTCCCTGAAGACAAGAAGAATTTAAAAATATATATATTGGTAAGAAGGCAGCAAATTAATTCTCGAGGGTACTTACGGAAGAATGTGCTTCCTCAACGTAAAAGTAACAGAAATAAGGTAGTAAAACGAACTTGCATTTCCATTAATGTTCACCGTCAGCAGATTTTTACCAGACTGTAAACAGAGAACGTTGCAGACCTCAGCGACACAGTTAAGTACTTGCCCAGTGTGCACAAGACAAAAGATGCTGAGCGCGTTCGTGGTGTGAGGTCCAGCGTGTGCGATTTCCCGTTTCTTGAAATCTATTGGCTATATACTTCACAGTAACGCCGTACACACGTAAGTGAATACATACCTTAGTAAGCTAACGTTTCCTGTGGCGAATCACCGCATACTGGCCATTGCAAGGGAGAGATAATGGCGAGTTTGTCTCCTTGACCGACAGCAGAGGGAGGCAGCGGGGAATGATGCTGAGGAATAAAGTGTGGCCACGCTTGTGGTACCGGTATAGCTCGGGCGTAGAGTTGTGAACCTGTACGTGCGACAAAACTTTTCTCTCTCTTTCTACTGCGTTCTCGTAATACTTAACTCGCCGCGGTTTATGACTATTTGGCCTTTGAGATCACACTTGCTGCATCTTCATACCAGAAAAGACACTGTCGTATGTTTCCCTGCTGATGTGAGTGGTCACTATCGTATAGCCTCACGAACGTTTCTTCTAGAAGTTGTTACTTCCGATCTTCCACACAGACACACATCAGTACCCCCTTCTCCAGGACGTCTTTCATGACTCTGACCAGTTGCTTCCCAATGGATATTTTCGTTGTAATTGACAAATGGAGCATACTTACTGTTTAACTTCCATCGAGGACGAGGTAATTAGAAGCTTAGCAAAAAATCGACTGGACAAGGATGGAATGAGTCATCGCCTTTACTACAATGCCGGTATTCACCCTAAGGATTAGGGAAAAGTTATAGAAAACTGAAATCTGCGTGGCCTGGGGGAGACGTGGGACCCTGCTTTATGCTGTAAGTGTCTCTCCGCATATTGCTTTCCCGATCTATTCTGCTTCCCACTTGTCATATATCCATCTTTTTCTTCCATACTTTTGTGTAAGATTTCTTCTGGGTCGATTCATATTGCGTCATTTCGTGAATCAGCGTCCTATTTGAGCAGAGTCGACCATTAGCTACTTGTCTCTCATTCAAAAAACACCAGTCATGTTACACACATTAGAGAACCATATGATTCTAGGGATATCGTCGAAACGTACTACGTGATGGATTCGTATCCAGGCACTACCCCAAATTTTGAATAAAAAAGGTTTTTTTTCTGGTACATATGAAGTCCTCTTAATAAAATCAAGAGCTCATGACATCAAAATCCATCAGAACTCTGGCTATGCCTCCCTTAGGGATACATTACGAGATGAAATACTGGTATCCATGTTGTGGTGAAATATACATACGTTCAGAGCCACTGCATTTGCTACTGCTACAGGGGGGGGGGGGGGGGGGGACCCCGTGAGATACCGTTCAATGATTTCGCCAAAGGCCGAGTGGTGCAGGTATATGACACGGTATATCATTGCTTGATAACATATTTGGAATTATGTGACTTTGCTTAATCTTTACTGGACACTGGCCCCTGAATTAACGCAGAGCCAATGCACAGCTGCCATCTTACCACATCATCACAGCTAACATGTGGTAGGTTGTTTGGGGATGGTGGCGGCTTATTTTAATATCTCTTTGGTATGTATGAAGTTCCCTTAATGAAAGTCAGAGTTCATAATGCCGAGAGCTCTGGCTATGCATCCTTCAGATATGTATTATGAGACGGAACAGTGGTATCCATTTTGTGATGATATACATGTATGGTTATGGCTATCTCTATAAGGAGTTACGATATAAGGAGTTATCTTGTTCTGCCAGCCACCTAGTTGAAGACAGCGGAGGAGCGGACAGAGGGCAGCGGCATTAGAATGCTAAAGGCAATGGAAACCACAGCATTAAAGACATATAATGTGTATCCACAGGACATGTGGCCAGTAACTGAAAAAGTGTCATGATGATCTCTCCAGTCGTCTAGAGGGGGCGGGAGAGTTGTGAAGGGTGGGAGTGGGGAGGGGGTGGGGGGGGGGGGTGGGGGAAGAGTTAAGCAAAGTGAAATGGAAAGATGAGAAGCCCTTCCGGTTAGATGGATGCGGGTTCACATCAACAGAAGGAGAAAATTATACAACGGGAGTAGGATCTTGTTATAAATAGTAGGCATCTCGGAGAACTAGTTATTATTAACGGTCCAGTAACAGGGCTGTGCACATTATAATCGACAACAAACCATCGCCGATGAGTATACATGACGACGTCGCAAACAGACGATGAAGAGCTAGACGACGTATACGAGAATATTGAAGGGGTAATTCAGTTTGTAAAGGAAGACGAAACTATAACGAAAATTGGACGGGATGAGGGTGAGTTTGAACGTGGTAGTAGGGAAAGAGTAAATGAAAGAGTTACCAGGAAAAAATGGGCTTGGCAGTAAGAATAAATTTGCTGTGTCAGAGGTCAAAACTAATTGAGTTCTCCAACGAATTTCAACTAGTAACATCAAATACACTGGTCAAGAGTTACAAGAGGAGAGTATACCGGGTGATCAAAAAGTTAGTATAAATTTGAAAACTGAATAAATCACGGAATAATGTAGATAGAGAGGTACAAATTGACACACATGCTTGGAATGACATTGAGTTTTATTAGAACCAAAAAAATACAAAAGTTCAAAAAATGTCCGACAGATGGCGCTTCATCTGATCAGAATAGCAATAATTAGCGTAACAAAGTAAGACAAAGCAAAGATGATGACCTTTATAGGAAATACTCAGTATGTCCACCACCATTCCTCAACAACAGCTGTAGTCGAGGAATAACGTTGTGAACAGCACTGTAAAGCATGTCCGGAATTATGGTGTGGCATTGGCGTCGGATGTTGTCTTTCAGCATCCCTAGAGATGTCGGTCGATCACGATACACTTGCGACTTCAGGTAACCCCAAAGCCAATAAACGCACGGACTGCGTCACGGTAGAAGTTACAAAACCAGAATCACACATTTCCTCGAAGAAAAAAGGCCCGATAACGGTAGATGTGGTAAATCCAACTCATACCGTGACTTTCTCGTCGTGCAATGGAGTTTCCACGACAGTTCTAGGATTTTCGGTAGCCCAAATTCTGCAGTTGTGGGCGTTGACAGACCCTCGGAGCGTGAAATGAGCTTCGTCGGTCCACAACACGTTACTCAACCAATCGTCATCTTGCGCCATATTTTGAAACGCCCACACCGCAAATGCCCTCCGCTTCACTAAATCGCCAGGGAACAGTTCATGATGTCGATGGATTTTGTACGGCTAGCATCGGAGGGTACGCCTAAGTGCCAACCAAACAGTAGTGTATGTAATGCTGATGCGACGTGTGACTGCACGAGCGCTGACTTCCCCGTGCATAGACGAACCCACTACAGTCTCCATTTCTTCCTGAACTGTCTCAGCAGCATTACGCCTTGTGCTCGGTTGGCCACTACGGAGTCTATCGTCTAAACAACCCGTGGCTTCGAACTTCCAAATGATTCTCTCCACAGCTGCATTCGTTAACGGACCTTTGCCCGTTCGAATCCCCTTCCTGTGGCGATAGGTTCGTAATGCTGAACTAGCACATTCCCCATTCTGATAATACAGCTTCACTAAAAGCGCCTTTTTAGGTAACGCGAACATGCTGCGACTGCTAGGGCATCTGATTCTCTCTCTCTCTCACTACAGCTCCTTTTATACACGATTGTCATGCGCAGTCACTGACGTTTTGCTGTCCTGTGCCATCTGTCGGACATTTTGTGAACTTTGTTTTTTTTTTTTGTTCTAATAAAACCCTATGTCATTCCTAACTTGTGCGTCACTTTTTACCTCTCAGTCTACATTATTCCGTGATTTATTAAGTTTTCAAACTTATACTGACTTTTTAATCACCCTGTGTTTGGAAAACGCCCGGATACACGGGAATTTTCCAGGTGGATTACATCGTGATCAGACAGATATTTCCAAATCATTTAATATTGAATTTCAAGGCTTACTCACGAGCAAATATGGACTCAGATCACTATTTAGTAATCATGAACACTAGACTGAAGTTTAACGGAAGTAGAAGAAACAGTGGGGAAAGAAGTAGGACGCTGAAGAACTAAACTACGATGAAACGCATTTAAAGTTCTCAAGCCTGTACATACTGCCATAGTACATAATACAATATGCAGTTCACCTGAAGAGGAATGGACATCTCTAAATACGGAGCCGGCCGGAGTAGCGGAGCGGTTCTAGGCGCTACAGTCTGGAACCTCGCGACCGCTGCGGTCACAGGTTCGAATCCTGCCTCGGGTATGGATGTGTGTGATGTCCTTAGGTTAGTTAGGTTTAAGTAGTTCTAAGTTCTGGGGGACTGATGACCTCGGAAGTTAAGTCCCATAGTGCTCAGAGCAATTTGAACCATTTTTGAATACGGAAGTTGCAGAAATTGAGCAGGCAAACATGGGCACAAGAAAAGCCAACGAAAACCGGATAACAGATGAAATGCCACTGAGAAACGAAAGAAGGAAGTAAAAAAAATTAATGGAGAGACTGGAACAAAGTAATATAATTCACTTAGGAATGAAATAATTAGGACATGCAGGGAAACCAATACAAAATCGGTGAAGGAAAACTGTCCGAAAGACTACGTTAGCATATAGAAAAGTGAAACAATCTTCAGTGAAACTAAAAGTTACAGAGTCAACATTAAGAATGTAGTAAGAACCACTAATAGAGCGAGAATTTAACAGAATTTTGCATGACTTGAAATCAAAGCAGAGGTGATAGACAATTCATGAAATCTTCGAGGAGAAGTGACAAACAAGTAACCATTCACATTAAAGTGTAGAGTCCAAGAGACAGCGACGTACCATCCTCCGTCCGAACAGACCTTGGAAGGCCCAACGGTACCGACCGGCCACCGTGTCATCATCAGACCACAAAAGTATCACTGGATGCGGATATTGGAGGATGGTGTGGTCACGCCGCCCTCCCAGCCGTATGTCAGTTTACGAGGCCGGAGCCGATACTTCTCAATCAAGAAGCTCCTCAGTTTGCCTCACAAGGGCTGAGTGCACCCGGCTTGCCAACAGCCCTCGGCAGAACGGATGGTCACCCATCCAAGTGCTAGCCCAGCCTGACAGCGCTTAACTTCGAAGATCTGCCGGGAACCGGTGTTACCACTGCGGCAAGGCCTTTAGCGACGTACCATCCTGAGTTGTGGAATAATATCATTCACATAATACGGGATATCGCAAAGACAGATAAGTGCGATAACTATTGCACAATCAGCATAAAGGCTGTCCGCCCCCGGTAGCTGAGTAGTCAGCGCGATAGAATCACAATCCTAAGTGCCCAGGTTCGTTTCCCGGCTGGGTCGGAGATTTTCTCCACTCAGGGACTGTGCGTTGTGTTGACCTACCATCATCATTTCATCCCCACCGACACGCAAGTCCCCGAGGTGGCGCCAAATCGAAAGGCTTGCACCCGGCGAACGGTCTACCCGACGGGATGCTCTAGTCACACATTTACAGTTTAGCATAACGACTTAGGCGTCAAAGTATGTGACGAGAATAACATACAAAAGAATAGAAAGGGAAACTGAAGTTCTGTTAGACGACGATCAGTATTCGTTCCGGCATCTTGAAAGGTACCAGAAAGTCTGACTTGACGTTGTGGTGGATAATGGAAGAAGGAATTAAGAAAACTCACAGGAGTTGACGACATAGGAAAACCGTTCAACAATGTAAAATGGCGTAAGAGCTTCGAAATTCTTAGAAAAACTGGTATAAACTAAAGGATAGATGGGTACAATATGTACTAGTCTTCCCATTAAAAAGACGTGTGACAGGGATATAGTCTTTAACCATTATTGTTAAATCAGTACATCGCCGAAAGAAAAATTCAAGAGTGGGATGAAAGTTCAGTGTGAAAGGATATCAATGATATGATTTGCTTACGACACTAGTTGAAATGAAATGTGTGTGAAATCTTATGGGACTTAACTGCTAAGGTCATCAGTCCCTAAGCTTACACACTACTTAACCGAAATTATTCTAAGGACAAACACACACACCCATGCCCGAGGGAGGACTCGAACCTCCGCCGGGACCAGCCGCACAGTCCATGACTGCAGCGCCCTAGACCGCTCGGCTAATCCCGCGCGGCACGACACTAGTATCTTCACTGGAACTGGAGAATAACGGGACCTGTTGAATGGAATGACAGTCTGATGCGTACTGAAGAAAGAAGAAACTAATGAGGAGTAGACGAAATGAGAACAGCGACAAGCTATGGTGACCACGAAGTAGACGAAGTTAAGGAATTATGCCACCTGGGAAACAAAGTGAGCCGTGACAGACGAAACAATTAGGACACACACAGTCAAGTCACATTAATGTGACCAGCCGCCAGAAGTCTGAATAACCATCTTTTGCAGCACAGACCGCTTCGAGAGTTTCAGGAGCCGGCCGGGGTGGCTGAGCGGTTCTAGACGCTACAGTCTGTAACCGCGCGACCGCTACGGTCGCAGGTTCGAATCCTGCCTCGGGCATGGATGTGTATGATGTCCTTAGGTTAGTTAGGTTTAAGTAGTTCTAAGTTCTAAGGGACTGATGACCTCAGCAGTTAAGTCCCATAGTGCTCAGAGCCATTTGAACCATTTGAACTTTCAGAAAAAAGAGTCAACGAGGATCTGGAAGGTACCGTCAGGGATGTGGAGACATGTCCAGTCCAGTGCCATGGCATCCTGCTCTAGTTTTCTCGTATGAGGAGCCACGGTTGGAACAGGCTGATCGAGTTAGTCCCACTGATTCTCCACTTGTTTAAATCCGGAGTGTTTGGTGGCCAGAAGAGTACAGTAATGTCATCCTGATGCTTTTCAAGCCATGCACGTACACTGAGAGCTGTGTGACACGTTGCATTGTCCTGTTGGTAGATGCCATCGTGCCGACGCAAAGTGCTGACGAAAAACGAACTGCATGTAGGGATAGACATGTTTCCCATTGATATATGCATACAGATGTTGATCCATCGTACCTTCCAGAAAGACGCCGACCAGGGTGGCCGAGCGGTTTTAGGCGCTACAGTCTGGAACTGCGTGACCGCTACGGTCGCAGGTTCGAATCCTGCTTCGGGCATGGATGTGTGTGAAGTCCTTAGGTCAGTTAGTTTTAAGTAGTTCTAAGTTCTAGTGGACTGATGACCTCAGAAGTTAAGTCCCATAGTGCTCAGAGCCGTTTTTTTGAACCAGAAAGAGGAGACTATCCAGGGAATGCCACGAAAACATTCCCCAGACAATAACTCCCCATCGGGCCCGGAACAAACCGACGATTGCTTACAGACATTTCACACCGGACACGCCAACGGCCATCTGTCCGATGGAGCGTAAGACGTGTTCATCGAATCAGGCCACCTGTACCCACTCAGTGGACATCCAATTACGTTCGTTGCCACTGAACAGTAGCGAACATAGAGCACGAACCAGGCGCCAGCTGCGGAGGACCATACGCTGAAACTTCTGCTGAACGTGCGTTGAGTGGACACCGTGGGTAGGCCCCTGGTTCATCTGTGCCGTCAGCTGCTCAACATTTGCACGTCTGTTCGCCTGTACACATCTCCGCAGCCGTCGTTCACGCATGTCATCTATGGGTCGTGGTGCACCACAGTTGCCTCGATGCTGGTTTTGAATAAAACCATTTTGCCATGCAAGGTATACTTAATCACGGCGGCATACAAACAGTTTACAAACTTAGCTCATTCGGAAACGCTTCCACCCTTAGCTCGGTATACTTAATCACGGCGGCATACAAACAGTTTACAAACTTAGCTCATTCGGAAACGCTTCCACCCTTAGCTCGAAAGTCAAGGATCATGTCCGGTTGGACGTCAGTTAAATCGCGCCGCTTGTGCATTACGACAATGACCGCTCTGTTTTCCGCATGCCCCTGACACGCTTTTTATAAGCTCCACTGCTAGTGCTGCGACATGCCGTCTGTGAGGTGTTAATGCACGTTGACGTCGAACAAAGGCGATTGTAACATTGATGTGATTTGAGTGCTCAGGCAAAGAGGGCACTCTTAGCCAAAAGAAGTAGTAGTATCAAACGTAGACCTCTGTGGCCTTTGACGAAGAAATTTCTGAGAATGAGAGTTTGGAATACAGTCTACATCTACATCTAAATTTATACTCCGCAAGCCACCCAACGGTGTGTGGCGGAGGCCACTTTACGTGCCACTGTCATTACCTCCCTTTCCTGTTCCAGTCGCGTATGGTTCGCGGAAAGAACGACTACCAGAAAGCCTCCATGCGCGCTCAAATCTCTCTAATTTTACATTCGTATATATTCGATACTTCATCCAGAAACGCACCCTCTCGAAACCCGGAGAGCAAGCTACACCGCAATGCAGAGCGCCTCTCATGCAGAGTCTGCCACTTGAGTTTGCTAAACATCTCCGTAACGCTATCACGCTTACCAGATAACCCTGTGACGAAACGCGCCGCTCTTCTTTGGATCTTCTCTATCTCCTCTGTCAATCCGACCTGGTGAGGATCCCACAATGATGAGCAATACTCAAGTATAGGTCGAACGAGTGTTTTGTAAGCCACCTCATTTGTTGATGGACTACATTTTCTAAGAACTCTCCCAATGAATCTCAGCCTGGCACCCGCCTTACCAACAATTAATTTTATATAATCATTCCACTTCATATCGTTCCGCACACATACTCCCAGATATTTTACAGAAGTAACTGCTACCAGTGTTTGTTCCGCTATCATATAATCATACAATAAAGGATCCTTCGTTCTATGTATTCGCAGTTCATTACATTTGTCTATGTTCAGGGTCAGTGGCCACTCCCTGCACCAAGTGCCTGTCCGCTGCAGACCTTCCTGCATTTCGCTGCAGTTTTCTAACGCTGCGACTTCTCTGTATACTAGAGGATCATCCGTGAAAAGCCGCATGGAACTTGCGACACCATCTACTGTATGTCAGTGAATCTTGGACTGTGGGGAAACAGAAAAGAAGAAAATATACGCGTTTGAGGTGTGGTGCTACAGATGGATGTTAAAAATTAGGTGGACTGATAAGAACAAAAACTGACAAAGGGATAATATGCTAAACAAGAACACGAAGGACAGGATGACAGGACCGTCTCTAATGACTTAGTTGTCGACGGGACCTTAAATACTAATCTCCTCCTCCTTCCTATAGCAAGACAGGACATGCGTTAAGACATTAGGATATAGCATCCATATTAGTAAGGGGGGATGTTGACTGTAAAAGCTGTCGCTGAAGACAGAGATTGCCATACATCAAATGCACAATAGACGATATTGGATGTAAGTGATACTATGAGATGAAGAAGTTGGCGCAGGAGAGGAAATCGTGACTGTATACATCAGATTAATGAGATGCCTGATGATTCAAAAAATTAATCTCCTGATCGTATGCTTCAATGATCCACGCAGAGCCCTTACAGACAAAACTCCTTCGTCTATATCACTCACGCAAAGGATGCAAGAAAGGAACTGTTCAAGCTCTTATTCAAAATTCTTTTTCATGTAAATGTCGACTTCCTCGTTATTCTCCCCAAATATCGGCTAACGTAAGCTGTATACCGAAAATAAATGTACCGAGTGAAATGGTTCATTTGTCGGGACGTTAGGTTTTATTCAGAAGAGTGGGAATCAAATACCTGTGCAATCGTAGTGTTTTAACTTTTTTCGTGATCCTGATTAAGGTTATCATACACGTTAGGATGGTTCGTCAAGAATCTAGTATGCGATTTCTTCCTTACTTTTAACGCTTTCTTTCGTTGAAGCACAGACATCATTAAAAACAGAGCTGACTACATGAGAAATGTGATTTAACTCCTTAAAACTCGCTAGGGAAGACACTCGCAAAGGATTATTACTCAATAATGGACTCCCGTTTACAGAATTTTACCGTGTACCAGTGTTGGAGCGGTCTCTCAATGGCATGAAGTACGTCACCATACATATTTATTGAAGGTAAAGCTTTACGCAGGCATCCAGAATTCACTTCCATAGCAGCCATGATCCAATTATATCGATTACCGTAGAAAGGTAGTATCCACGCTTATCAGGGCGGTATTCAACCGTGGAAGCTAACCCATACTCACAGAATTCGCCGGTAGATGTTAACCATGCTATTTTCACTCGCAGGAAGTAAGTGGATACAAAGAAAGATTTATACATAAGACTGATAAATATTGTACCTCAACTAACTTCCATCAAATTTCTCCTGCTAGCAACAGCCATCTAATGTACATCAGTACTCCTCAGGAGTGGCAAACAGTACTTCTGGTACTACTGTCTGATCTCCCCTTCTATTTTCCATTCGCGAATGGTTCAAATGGTTCAAATGGCTCTGAGTACTATGGGACTTAACTGCTGTGGTCATCAGTCCCCTAGAACGTAGTACAACTTAACCCTAACTAACCTAAGGACATCACACACATCCATGCCCGAGGCAGGATTCGAACCTGCGACCGTCGCGAATGGCGCCCGGCAAGAATGACTGTCGGTAAGCCTCTATATCAGTTCTAATTTTTTGAATTTTCTCGTTGTGGTCACTTAGCGAGACGTATGTTGGAGGAAGTAATATGTTGTCCGACTCTTCCCTGGAAGTACTCTCTCGAAATTTCAGCAGTAAACTTCTTCGCGATGGACTTACCCCACTCTTGTAGCCTTTGCTAATGGAATTTCTTCTGCATCTCTTAAACGCTCCCGCTCGGACTAAACTATTGGTTCAAATGGTTCAAATGGCTCTGAGCACCATTGGACTCAACTGCTGAGGTCATTAGTCCCCTAGAACTTAGAACTAGTTAAACCTAACTAACCTAAGGACATCACAAACATCCATGCCCGAGGCAGGATTCGAACCTGCGACCGTAGCGGTCTTGCGGTTCCAGACTGCAGCGCCTGTAACCGCACGGCCACTTCGGCCGGCGACTAAACTATTCTGTGACGGAACGCGCCGCCCTTCGTTGGATTCTCTCTAGCTTTTCTATCAGTCCTACATGGTAAGGGTCCCAGACTGATG
Source organism: Schistocerca serialis cubense (assembly GCF_023864345.2). Lineage (NCBI taxonomy): Eukaryota > Metazoa > Arthropoda > Insecta > Orthoptera > Acrididae > Schistocerca > Schistocerca serialis. The sequence continues at coordinate 383,274,068 of NC_064639.1, forward strand.
ACCAGTTCTCAAGAATAGGTCGAACAAGTTCCTTGTAAGCCACTTCTTTTGTGGATAATTATATTTCTTTAAGATTCTTTCTATGAAACTCAGTCCCACATTTGCTTTTGCTACTTTTTCTTTCATGTGGTCATTACACCTAAGATCGTTTCAGATAGATACTCCCTAATATTTTACGGTGGTAACTGTTTACAACAATTGGATTGGTGTAGTTGTACAGTAGAGGATTTCTTTTCCTACTTATGGGCACTATGTTATATTTGTTTACGTTTATGGTCAACTGCCAGTCCGTTAATCATTCACCAATCCTCTACAGATTGTTCCGCAAATCTTTACTGCCATTTGGCATTGCTCAGCCGCATCATCCACGGACACCCTCAAAGAGTTTCCAACAATTCCACTAGATCATTTACATGCATTGTAAACACTAACGGTTCTATCACACTTCCTTGGAGTACCCCCGAAATTACGTTTAGATCTGCCGATTTTGTACCGATGGGAGCAACGTGTTAAGTTCTATCTGCAAGAAGATCTTTCTCCCAATAGCAAATCTGGTCCGATACTCGGTAAGCTAGTAATTATTTTCACTAAGAGGCAGTGCCGGACAGTGTCAAATGGCTTCTTGAGGGACAGAGTGAGCTGAGATTCGCCAGATCTCTGCTTGCGGAAACCATGTCGATTTTTATAGAGGAAATTTTCTTTCTCCAAAAACGTCATACTTCTTGAACATGTTCCATAACTCTACAACAGGTTTACTTCAGCCGTATATGTCTAGGGTTATGTGCTCCTGTCCTACGACCCTTCTTGAAACTCGGAATGACCTGCGCTTTTTTTTTCGCAGTCCTCTGGTCCAGATTTCTATCCAGTAGTAAGCGAAAGTAGTTGTTTTTCCAATCTGGGTTCAGTTATGTATGGTGTTCTGCTGGCACATATTTTTACTGGGAATTTTAAATTGTAACCGTGACATACGTGTATTGTAATTGGTAACTTTTCTAAGAGTTCAGATTTAAATTACTTGTAAAATACTAATTACGTCGTGCCGTATGTATATCGTTCGTGGCATAGGGGCTGGCTGACCGAGATCTAATAAAATTCTTAGAAATAAAAAAATATACTAAAGGCTTCCCAAATCTAAAAAGTAAGAATCATGTAGCGACTGCAGATGGTTTGTCATTGTTAAATACATTGAGACTTAAGACGCCAATTCAAGACGATGGTCGTCGTGGGATCATGCTCCGAAGAACATTTTACTAAAAGTATATATTTACGAGTATCAGTTTTCAAAAATGGCTGTGAGCACTATGGGACTTAACATCTATGGTCATCAGTCCCCTAGAACTTAGAACTACTTAAACCTAACTAACCTAAGGACAGCACACAACACCCAGCCATCACGAGGCAGAGAAAATCCCTGACCCCGCCGGGAATCGAACCCGGGAACCCGGGCGTGGGAAGCGAGAACGCTACCGCACGACCACGAGATGCGGGCAGTATCAGTTTTGAGAGTTCTCAATTAACTTAAGACAATATGAAGTAGCATGAAAATTGAGAGTCTAGATAGTGACAGGGAGATCTAGCAAACAGAAGCTGTAACACAGGATATATTTTCATTTGTTTGTCTGACGAAATCCCCTGATTGGACTCAGAAAACATTCCACGTATGAAATCGCGCAGATTCAAAGCAGATTCAAAGGCTGACCGTACATTCCGCCAACAACAGTCTTATCACAGTTCGCGAGTCCACGGTTGGAACTTGCAAAGAACAGGAATTGAGTAAGGAAAGACGTACTCAGAAAAAATAACACATGAATTAACATTTCCGAACGTTGTTTGAAGATCGGTGTTGACGGACAGTGGATGCGAAGAACCATCTTTGATTTTACGTCGAGTAAATTGCGACGTTCGCCAGGCGTGGGAGTTTTTCTTCTGTTATAGCTCTTGACTCAATTTAAGACACATCTAGGGGAGAGTTGCCTTAATTGTTCCACATTTGAAATTTTGTTGGTTACAGCCTAATCAGGAAATTAAAAAAATATTTAAACTACGCCATTCTCAACTACAGGGTGTTGGACTTGGTATCTGATTTTTGACTGGAAATTCTGAGGAAAACAGACACCCTACACTTAAACTGAATTTTTCGAATTAGCTTCTAGTAGTTTTATTATATTTTGTGCAATACTCCTATTTCGGTAGTACTGCCATTGTCAGGTATATATCCGAATATTACAGTTGGAAAATTTCTTTTACTTTTGTGGTATCTGTGAATGGAGTTAATTATAGCCTACAAGTATATGGGTGTTTACGCCTTGCCGGATGAGACGTACATATTGCATCACTGATGAATCCTTTTGTCAACTGCCTCTGTTTTTATGATGGGTAATAGGCAAAAGGATTCATCACTGATGCAATATATATGCCTCGCTATGCTAGACGCAAGTATAATTGCACAATTAAGTTCATATACAAATGTTTGTTTTGTTTTGTTTTGGCCACGCAAACGAACTTGTTCACATAGAAATATCGCAAAAGCAAATGAAATGAATGACAATGACAGTACTGCCGAAGCAGACCTATTATAAGAAATGTAATAAAACTATTAGCAGCTAAGTTGGAAGATTCAGCTTAAAATGTCGTTTTGACTATTTTTCGACCGTGGCTGTCTCAAGAAATATGTAAAGGTAATTTAAAAGAAACCTTTACATAAAAAACCTTTACATATTAAAATGTCGTGTTATGAGGTGTTTTATGTTTCGCACAGAACAAAAAAAATATATATACACTTAACTTAATTTTCTAAACTGTACGAATTAGGAACCTGGTTTCCCAGTACCTGTGGATGCATAAATTGTCCCACCTTTATGAACTATTTCCCCGAGCTAATCTAAGTTCAAGGGAATGTTCCGTATTTTGACTCTCACATCAGTAACTGCATCCATTGCAATACAGCCTTTTCCCTCCTTTCCTTACCATTGCACGCTTTCCATGATTGAACGTTTTCCATTTCCTTCAACTGACCATTTGTTCCATTCGATCTTCCTTGCATTTCTCCGTTGTGGAATTCACGTAGAGCCTCCAAAATACCACTTCTTTTTTAGTCTTCGAAAGTTTAGTTTGGAGCTTTCATAATTTCCCTCTGATTCGGTGACGTTTTTTGGAAGGAAACCTCCAGCCCACATTCTGCCTGCCATGACTCCTTCCACATTGCAATTATGAGGCCAGTCACAAACGTACGTTTTATTGCGTCCAACGTACTTAAACCGAACGTCATCTCTTTCAAATGAAAGAATATGCTCTTCCAATTCGGTTTCAGCTGTGTCGGAAAACACTTTACTGCAGTCAAATTTTTTACTTCTCAGCTTTCATTTTCATTTTTATTTTCAGCATGTTTCTTAATTGTTGGTTACGGCACATTTTATACGTGTGCATAGTCACTTAATCCATGATCCTAGTTTATAGTCGGCCGAAGTGGCCGAGCGTTTCTAGGCGCTACAGTCTGGAACCGGGCGACCGCTGCGGTCGCAGGTTCGAATCCTGCCTCGGGCATGGATGTGTGTGATGTCCTTAGGTTAGTTAGGTTTAAGTAGTTCTAAGCTCTAGGGGACTGATGACCTCCGAAGTTATGTCCCATAGTGCTCAGAACCATATGAAGCATTTGAACCTAATTTATACCGTGACAGCTAAACGCAATTCGTCTGCGCGCCAATATCCATGATGTATTTCTGCTTTTATACTTGATTAAAACTTAGGATAAAGAACACTTTTAAAAATTTACTAAATAATTTCTAAACATTATGTTGCACTAATAGTGCTAATCGCATTTTTTAAATCTCACTATACGCACAAGTTTCTCAAATTTTACCGGTACAATATAGGAAACGTATAGCGGTATGTTATAGGCAACGTCGCCATTTTCTCCTTGTCAATATCCTATAAACGAAACACAACGAATATAGATTCATGACTGTCTGAAAACTAAGATCATACCATACATAGTCTCTCAGAGGTATAATGAAACTTTATATTGCCATTTATTTTATAAGACTAATTCGCTTCGCAAAGTACACAAGAACTTACAGGAAATTACTACAAAATCAAAGCTGTCATCAGATGGTATATTCCTCAACACGCGGCGTTCATAGCTGACAATACGGCTCCAAGCTGATTGTCGTTTAGGTACGAATTCTGTAGCTGTGGTTTAAATTGGGATACGGTACAATGTAGGCAGCCCTTCCCTACCCTGATATTTTCGAACTAATGCTTACCAAATTATAGATTTCTTGGTAGTTATGATAACTCTATGAAATAAACACCGCTGTTAACGAATTATTATCACTATTATTAGTGTCGTAGGTAAACATTTTATCTATTTTATTGCTTTTATTAGAATCCTAGGCATATCTGACACGTTAAAAATTGCAGAGGCAAAAAGGATTTTGGGGAACGGCAGACAGTAACAAGATGTGACTCCGCTTCCACGCCCAGTCCCAGAAACTAACCCTTCGCATGCCTTAAAGAAATGCTGCGCTAACATTCAACAGCTTTTACACTCATCCAGTCAATCAACCGCAAGTTTTACCGTCTTCTAAATGATATGATGTTCAGGTAGAATACATCTAAGTCTATATATGAATCTACGCGTTTGCAGTTCACAATTATATGCCTGGCAGAGGGATCATCGAACCACCTTCAAGATATTTCTGTACAGTTGCACTCGCGAACAGCGTGCGGGAAAAACGAACATTTAAACTTTTCCGTGAGTGCTTTAATTTCTCTTGTGTTATTGTAGTGCTAATTTCTCCTTGCGTAGGTGGGCGCCAAGAAACTATTTTCGTACTCGGAGGAGGAAGTTGGTGATTGAAATTTCATGAGAAGATCCTGCCGCAATGAATAACGCCTTTGTTTTAATGATTGCCAACTTATACCTCCAGAGGAGATCACGAATGTAAAATTAGAGAGATTCGAGCGCACACGGAGGTTTTCCGGCAGTCGATCTTCCCGCGAACCATACGCGACTGGAACAGGAAAGGGAGGTAATGACAGTGGCACGTAAAGTGCTCTCTGCCACACACCGTTGGGTGACTTGCGGAGTATAAATGTAGATGTAGATGTAGATGTAGAAGTCGCATATCATATCCGTGACACACTCTCCCCCATTTATCGATAATACAGCGTGATCTGTTCTTGTCTGAACTGTTTCGATGTCCTCCGTCAATTCTGTCTGGTGCCGATCCCATACCGCGCAACAACACAGCAAAAGACTACGGACAAGCTTAGTGTAGGCAGATTCTTTACTGCACCCTTAGCATTTTCTGAGTGTACTGACGCTAAACTGCAGCCTTCGGTTTGTGTAGTCTCTAAGCATTTAGTTGAATCTACAGCTTTTAGATTTGTGTTATTCATCGCGTAACCGAAATTTAGCGGATTGTTTCTAGCACTCATATGGATGGCTTTGCACTTTCAATTGTTTAGAGCCAATTGCCACTTTTCGCGACATACAGAAATCTCGTCTAAATCATTTTGCAATTGGTTTTGATGATCCGATGATTTTATAGGACGGTAATCGCCATTTCGGCGCGCTGAGTGCTGCTAAATGTGGGTCATACGTTAACACCCCTGTACACATGCTGACGTTCACCGCCGAAGTTATTACCAGCTGTACCGCTAGTCTCCACAATATGACTGACACTAAGGAGAAGAAACGCGGTGTGAAGCAACACAAGCTGCCCCCTGAAGCGGCTTAGTCCGCGAGCTTTCCAAACACCGTTACGCCGTTTAGGAGGGACACTTCGACAGCTCCGTCCTTTGCGGCGCGGCCGCCTCACCGCGGAGCCGCAAACGGATTGGTCACGCTCTCTATTGTGGCGGGACAGAGGGGACGCCTTTGACACGCCACGGGGGCGTCTGTCCGTGGGGACTCGCAGGCCTCAAGGCGGCACGCGTGGGCGGCCATTGTCAGGGAGAGCTCCCCAAAGGCGAAAAGTCACGAGTGCTGTTGTTCCAGCCAGCTTTTGTGTCTTGTGTGCATTTCAACAGCCTGAAACCGCTAGGAACATCGTGTGTGGTCTTAGTTTCAAACATCTCACGCGCATTAGGAATTTATCATTAAAAGAAGGAGCAAACCCTTTTTTATGCGTATTCACTTTAAATGGATACATCGAGACAAATTATCAATATCTATCATTATACCGACGGCACGCACAGCAAGACGAGCAAGTTTGAAATCTGGTACTTGATACGGACCCAGGGAGAAAGCGTAAGCTAGTGTTTAACGTCCCTTCGACAACGAGGTCATTAGAGAACGGATACCGACCCATACCCATTGTTTTCTTGCTAGAGGTGTTTGCCGGCTGGTAACGAAGGATTAGGCACAAAACCCAACACTGGTGTTGCGCCACGTACACTGATTATCCTAAACCCTATGACTGCCTGTTTACCGGGCGAGGTTGCGCAGTGGTTAGCACACTGGCCTCGCATTCGGCAGGACGACGGTTCAACCCCGTCTCCAGCTATCCTGATTTAGGTTTTCCGCGATTTCCCTAAATCGCTCCAGGCAAATGCCGGGATGGTTCCTTTGAAAGGGCACAGCCACTTCTGCGAGCTCGCTGGGGCCCTACAAGATATTAGGCAAGTGTGTCAGTTTTTTTGGCTCTTCTGCGGATTAGATTAGTCATATGTTGACAATGTTATTCCTATGAAATGATATTACTTTGACTGTGATCGTTCCTAATGGGAAGGCATTGGATTAATTTTCTTTCTCTGATGATTTCTATTGAAGGGAAGTGGTAGCAAGACAAACTGGGGCCGAACCAAGATTCTATTAGTAATTTAGTAAACCGCCTCCAGCGTAAGTAGGTAAAGTTACACGCAGTACTAGCATGATTAATAAGGAAAGTTAGCAATTTTGATTCAGTTTACTTGATACTGAACCTCAGTTTAGCTGATAGTACAACTTATCAAGGAGTGTACCAGTGATTTGACTTGATCTGCGCAGGAGGAGTATTAATACGTTTAGGCAATAATTGGCTCTCAATGATATCTACTACCTGTACATCACACTAGGAACTTAATGCTAATTATAGGTAAATGACTACTAATGGGGGAGCACTACTGACTTGAACAAGAGGTTCTTTTGTTAGTTTAATTATAGGAAACTACTACAATTGAAATAGTTATGAAGTAATTATATCTTTTGTACTTATTACTTTCCCAAGGAATATTCATTTCCTTCTACTATTTAGCTCAAATGGATCATGTGATACCTGGATTTGGTGTAGTTTGAACAATTGCAACGTTTCTTATTCTTGATTTCTATTATTGTAAATGACATTTAAATCTGGCACAATACGAGAAACACTGTTAACTACATAACACATGAAATTGTAAACACGGCCGACCTTGTGGGCGAGCGGTTCTAGGCGCTTCAGTCTGGAACCGCGCGACCGCTACGGTCGCAGGTTCGAATCCTGCCTCGGGCATAGATGTATGTGATGTCCTTAGGTTAGTTAGGTTTAAGTTGTTCTGAGTTCTAGGGGACTGATGACCTCAGATGTTAAGACCCATAGTGCTCAGAGCCATTTGAACCATTTTCTTCCCGTGTAATAAACTCTGAAAATTCTCTACTTAGCGTCGAATTTTTATAGAACAGACCTAACTAATGTATGCCATGAATAATAAACAGAATTACTTCCGCATCCGAGGCTATATGATATAATATTGCAGTACTTCCCGCCTCTCTTTCAGTTTGCCAGCTAGCCACCGACTGACTCATGCCACAAAGGAGCTTTGCAGTTCGAAAGCCAGATCCACCTTTCTGTTCCCGCCTAGCTGGTTCCGTTGCGTAGGGTCTTCCCTCCAACTTTTACATGGGAAAAAAACCTTCTTCCCTATGCATGAACTAGCATTACAATTAAAGTTTTAATTTCTACATTATTTCACAGAAAATTACTTCTGAAATTATATTAATATGTTAATTACAATTACGTAAATTATCATAAATAATGAAAAAACGTTTTCATGGAAGTTACATAAAAGATATTGGGTATATAGAAATCACATTAAAGTAAAAACAGACAAAGATGTTAGATAAGACCATTAAAGGTAATATCGATAATAGTGTTACAAGGTACCCTCAACGCCACCAGTTAGCATTCGCTCTCGTGATGTGCAGAAGTCAAAATGTTTGGCCCTTCACTGTAAACCCATTTGGGTGATGAAAGGAGGATTTGAGGTCGAGAGAAGTTCTCTGAAGAAGCGCTAATTATTTACAGAAATCAACCTTCGACGTACGGACACAGTCTCGATCATGGGCACATGTCACTATCCGCTATGACCAACTTCCTGTATTTGCTTTCACAAACGTCAGTAACTGTAAAATCTGTTATTTTCTAATATCATGCCATCTTGAGATAACCTGCCTTTTGTATTTACCTGATGTTCTTGGTGATCAGTCTGGCGAAGAAATCTTCAGCGATACTCTTCCGATGAGCAGAAGCACAGACAGTCTCCCCAAATGGATCATCAGCCTCGTTGTTGTGATAGTCTTGAGTACAAATATTGCTTTGTCTCTGCTCTCCTCTCCAGGCTACCTGTGCAAGCCTCGTCACCTACGCATAAATATTACAACGTACATTCACTTGAAGCCTTGATCTAAGTCTGCCATTTTTACCCAACACACTTCCCTCCTTTACCAATTTGTCTATTCCTTAATGCCACTGGTTACATCCGATCAACCGTTAGCCAATTTGCTAATTTCTTTCCTCCGCAATGTGATTGTGCCCATCTAACATTTAGCATTCTTCTGCAGCATTACAGTTCAAAACTTCCTGTTATCTTCCTGTCTATATCCATCGTTCGTACAAGGCTGACGGATATGTCTGCTTAATACACAAATTTATATTTCGTTTAATAATATTTCTCTTTCTCAGAAAATCTTTTCGTCGCAGTCTTCGTTCATTTTATATCATTTCTACTTCGTACATAATCAGTAATTCTTTGTGCCCAAAGGCCAAAAATCATGTAGCATATTTGTGACTCATTTCCGAATCTAATCGCATCAGTATATCCTCATTTAATTCGACTACTCTATTACACTTGGTTTACTTATTTTGTTGTTCACCTGGTCTCCCTGTCATATCCCGCGACTCTTTGCAGCTGGTTTCATTCAGAAGTCGCAGATAACTTTTACCTTCCTTTATTTTACCCCTCACAACAACAGTCTCAGTTTAACTATGGCTTCAAATCTGGGTGAAATTTCGAGCTTTCGACGCAATCCTCAGCCTCGTCAGGGGCAATATTGTCGTGACTGCAGTGTGGTGACCATTTACAGCCCGTAGTCGGCTTGTGATTGGTGGCTGTACGTCATTATAACGTCATGCTGGCAGAGACTGTGTCTATATCTGCGTTAGTGGTGTCAGGAACGTAAATAGTTCAGCTCACCTCTCTGTGTCTTCTCAGTATCGAGAGATCCGTTCATTTGTAAAACTGTGTTCAGCAACTGCCTACTTCTCAAGTTTTCGATTTCTAGTGTTCCATTGGTGGTCTGCGCAGCAGATAGGTTGATAGGAAAACGGATCGTCCAAGAGGCCCTTGTCACAAACTATGTTTAGAGTAATAAAAATATTCACTTCTTATGGGGCAAAAATGTCACACGTGTACCATTATTTCGCTGGGGATTCGTGAAGGTGTCGACGCTAATGATGTCCACAGACGATGTTCAGAGCGCCGGGTGATGAATACTATTTGGAGATCTCTGTTGATCCATCACGAATAGGGGACATCAGCTGGTCAGGTAATTGTCGATATCAGTGAAATTCGCCAACAGCCGTGTAACTGAGATGCTATTTTATTTTATTTTATTTTGTTTCGACTACCTGTTTCGGCATTCCGCTACGCCTTCTTCAGGACTCATATGAATCTTGCAAAATAAACTATATTATCTTACAGTGCCACATATTCTCGTATAGCAAGTTTTCGTACGAAGCACTTGTGAAATTGTTTGAATTCACGACATCGGAGACTACACGGTACTGTATGACAATATCTTTTATGAAACTTCCTGGCAGATTAAAACTGTGTGCCGGACCGAGACTCGAACTCGGGACCTTTGCCTTTCGCGGGCAAGTGCTCTACCAACTGAGCTATCCAAGCACGACTCACGCCCCGACCTCACAGCTTTACTTCTGCCAGTACCTCGCCTCCTACCTTCCAAACTTTACAGAAGCTCTCCTGCGAACCTTGCAGAACTAGCACTCCTGAAAGAAGGGATATTGCGGAGACATGGCTTAGCCACAGCCTGGGGGATGTTTCCAGAATGAGATTTTCACTCTGCAGCGGAGTGTGCGCTGATATGAAACTTCCTGGCAGATCTTTTATTTTGAGACACGCATATGGGGCCTGAAGACGGCATAGTGGAATGCCGAAACCGGTAGTCAAAATAAAACAAAATAACGTCTCAGTTTCACGGCTCTTGGCGAATTTCATTGATATCGACAACTGGTTGGAGATGTTGCTGAGAGTGTCGCCATTTACGTGAATGCACAACTGACTTCTTCGTGCTAATATTGCTGAGCAAATAACCAGGTGTTTCACGAATAATGGTTGCAGTTTCAGCAGTTAGGGCGACCGACTCTTCTGGAGTGCCTATCAGTGTCTCGGCCACAAAAAGCCTTGTATCCCCTCAAAAAAAGATATCCGTAGGTGTGGAGTCGAAAGAACGTAGTGGCCACGGTACAGGCCCATCCTCTCAATTGTGTTGTGTGACAGCAACGACAAAGTGTGGCGGCGCCCTGTGATTCTGGAACCATAATGCTAGAGTAGCATTCTCCAGCGTTTCCAGTAGTACTTAACGGAGAAACATACCGTAATTTGCATCACCTAGCGTCGTAAGCGGAAAATGTTCGTGAATAGTGCCACTCACCATATTTATTGTAAATCTCTCTTGATGGTGAAACACACAAATTGTCTTAGGCTTTTCCAAATACCAGACATGAGTATTGTGGCTGTTAAACTATGAAAGATGGCATAAGACAATCCCAGCGTTAAATACTTCAAGGACTCCTATAAGTGAAACTGTAACATGGAGCCGTTTTGAAGGCATACAACGAACGTGGCGCAGCTACAACAGCTATCCAAACTAGTCCCTGTCACAAAGAAAGAGGGCCGTGTAAAATTAATTTAGTGATTTCAATCACAGATTCGATCTGCTTGCGAAATTCCAAACCCATTGACAGTAATCTCTGATCCGCCGGATTAATTAGAAATCAGTGGAGCTAACTCCATCCATTTATATAGTTCGATCAACTTTCCTCAAACCAACAGATAACATCAATGGTTCGTCTACTCCGAGAATCATCGATTGGAGAAGGGGGGGGGGGGAGCAATATCTACATTCACCATGTAAATAATTTAGAAAATACACAAGATGGCGACATTCTGTAAAGTTCGGGGCAGCTACTTTTAAAACTAAAGTTGAAGTTGCGGCGTGGCGGAGGCACTCCGCTTCTGAGAACTGACGCCCAAACATGTGTCCCAACTCGAGAGCCAAAAGGCCACCCTGCTTCGTCAGGACAAACCTGCAGCAACGACGCCGCCTCCACCTCATGTCATGTTGGCTACGGGACCCTGTCTGCAAACTGAGGACGCACAGTATGGTGTTACGTCCGAGATTACGAACAGTATGGATAGTCGCTCTCCAGCCCGATTCGGTTGCTGATCCTTTTCGCCTTCATTTCGCAGGCATTAGCCGTTTCTGTACGGGAGATTTGTGTTCCATCACCTCGGGAGCAGTCTCGTAAAACTACCATCAGGTTTGATGAACATAATTCGCGATAGGAAGCGTGGAGCAACTACGTTGATAGCTGCAGTGCAATCATCCTGACTGCAACACGATTATCCAGCACTATTGCTCCACTGATTGTAATGTGGTACGATTCGTTGTCTGGCCCCTGCCTCTGTATTCGCAACAGAGAACTAATGAATACTAATTCCTTGCCCCACAGCGAGGTGGCTAGTAGGCAAGTCCCTTCGAGTTGCGACAGCACACTGTAAAACAATGCGACAGAACTAAAAATCTGTGTCGTCTCCTGCATTATATTCAAGGTTAGGTAACTTTCCCACTGTCCATTTTGCTTTAGTTAAACTACAAATTAGGTGATGAAACACTTGTAAAGAGACGAAGCCCGGCACCTTCACGGTCCAGGGTCTGAAGAAAATTCCTGCCCATTCTCAGCTGCTGACGTTACAAACGGTGCAACCTTGATATTTGTATCTCACAACAAACGTCTTTCTTTTATCTCCTCTAATAACTTTACAAATTGGTATACGTAGTTTTTCGTGCAAGTTGCATTTTAATGCATTTAAAAGGGCGAAATTATTGAAATGTGTCGTGACGGTATTTCTGTTGGTGTTTTTATTTTCTTAGAATAATAATCCTCAAATGCTGTTTTATAGGATTCTAATTAGAAAATTGCTCTATAACGCCATTTTTTCTGATTAACATTGTCATCAAATTTCTCTTGGTAGGGTCCGTAGGATAGGTTCCGCATCGTGATCTAGAGATCATAAATACGCACCAAAACATAAGTAAAGCTGTCGATTTCACGCCATAATTATGAAATATGCAGTGTGGGAAAACCGGAACAGAAGAGAATCGAAGCATTTGAGATGTGGTGCTACAGACGAATGTTGAAATTAGTTAGACTGATATGGTAAGTATTCATTGGTTTTCCGTAGAATCTGTAAGGAAAGGAAAACACTGACAAGGAGAAGGAACAGGATGATAGGACACCAGTTAAGACATCAGAGAAAGACATCCATGATACTAGAGGGCAAAAACTGTAGAGGAAGACATCCAGCAAATAATTGAGGACGTAGGTTGTAAGTGCTACTCTGAGATGCAGAAGTTGGCACAGGAGAGCAATTCGTTGCGGGCCGCATCAAACCAGTCAGAAGACTGATGACTCAAAAAAAAAAATTTTGCTGCAGCTATGAATATTTCTTATTGGCAAAACGTAGAGAATGGAAAGAAAAATTAGGATTTAAAGTCCAGTTGTGAACGAGGGCCTTAGAGACGGAGCTCAGACTTGGACTGACGAATGGCACTCAGAACCAGAACGCCCGAAGGAAACGAGACTTCATTCTCAAGCTACCTATGATGATACTCTGTTCGTTTGTTTTACTGACTGCCTCGTTGATGTCCTCCAAGCCCCTAAAAGAAAAACTGTTCCGCTTTTTCTTTGACCTCATTATTAATAAGCACTAATGTCTTTTAAATGTGTTGGTACATATATTTTAATCTTTGAATTTGATTCAGACTTGGTCTATAAAGTTAATTCACTTATTGAGGTTTATCTCCACCACGTGTGAACCCCACCATGTCTTGAGAAAATCGAATGAAGTACAGGTAAGTCTGATTTCCCAGTTCAGGGACCTGAAACTTGCTTCAGGACGTCAGTCATTACTTCTGATGACATGGAGTCTCCTTTCCTTTCAGTTCTAAATTTCTAACCAGGTGAAGTCAAAAGGGAGCTCTAACTTTGACAATTATGAGTGTATTCTTCAGAATGGCAAGGTCTTGTTTCTATTTGCATGCAAGAAAGGATTTCAGTGGACCCGAGCCAAATGTTTCCTCTAAATCTACGAATCCCAGATAAAGTATTAATTCTTACTCGCTGCTTCGCTCTACAGTTTAGTTCGTGACTTGAAAATGCTCCACTGTGCTTTATTTGTCGTGAATTTAGTCCGACGTCCTGGCCATGAGTTTAGTGGTAATTTTAGTGACTGTCCTATACGAGTACATTGCAGATTAGTAAGCCAGTACCCGTGCTATTTCTGTGTCGTGTGTCGCTCGACCCTACTGAAGTATAATAATTACAGTGTCTTGAGGGAATCGTATTTATTCATACACATTCTCTAAATAACTTTACCAAATCCCAATATCAGCATTTTGCCTCCAGGTTTAACCGTTGTGACTATAGTGGGCATTGTGTTGAAAGGATGGGGTCGACTGGTTGAGCTGATCGACCAATACGAAATTTATTAAATCGTAACAAAATTCATAACAAATCAGTTTAGATCGCTCCATAGATCGTCGCACAAACCCCTTTCATTCGAGTGCAAGTAAAGTTTAGCAGGAGGAGCAACTGTAAAAACAAAGCACAAAAGAAAAACGACTGCTCCTCTTAAGATTTTTAGGAGATTAACAACCGTCTAAACACCGTGATTAACAGAACATTTTTAAAAATACAGATTAATTTCACTAAAATCAAAATTTACAGATGGTAACAACTTTAAAAACCAAACATTTAAAAATTTCCCTTTTATAGTGAATTTGGTTCATTCCAGGTTATGACACATCCACCTGGATCCAGTACACATGCGGAATGGTAAACAATCACTCCTCATCAGCATTAACAGATTACATCACAATTAACCACTACCAGAAACACCTCAGAATTAACTACAAGACACAAATTCAACTGAAGGAGGTTTAGATTATAATCTATTCTGAAAACTCGCATCCCTTAACCTGGAAGGTAATCTGCAGCATGTAAGCTGATCGATCATCAGTAGTTACAATGTCTGTTTTAAAATTGAAATAAATACAGCCCTGACTGCGGATGACGTTTGTGGATCCACGATCCCTTCGCCGTTCACCGCCATCACCTGCCATCAAGATGTGATACGGTCTGAAGGCGGTCACATTTTGACCGAAACCAGTAACCATTGCCAATAAATATTTTGTTGAGATCGAGACTGTTTTTAATCTAATTTTAAAATATATTATCAAGACCGCTGATATTCTCCATCAGAAATTCTTTAAAAAATTACACTGCCTGCGTTTATACAGTGTCTGAAGCACATTGTAATCAGAAGAGCTGGCTGCCCTTTGTAATCAAAAACTGAGTGAAGGGCTTCACGATGAACTTCAACGGGTGTCCGCCAGGACCAAATGCAACGAGCAATAATGAACAACGGCTCGCAATAAGCGGGAAATCCGGGTTCAGTTCCGTGTCCGGTGCAAATTCTTTAGGTGCCACGAACAGCTGACGTCAGTCCGGATTAGCAAAACGCGAATCCAATCCGCAGTATAGCCTGATCGAAGCACTCCTCTCCAGGTGCATGTGGAACACATTTACTGACATGTTTCGCAGTAGGTTTTCTTCTCCAACATAACAAAGTTCTCAGCCAGATTTGTCCGTACAACACCAGCGAGCCAGACTTTCCACAATGCCAAGCGTGTACTCAGAACGAAAAGACAGGGGGAGCCTCCACTTCTGACGACTGTTGCCGCTCCCGGTCCGCATTCATCAAGTCCCCGTGCCACCACCCAAAGCCACAAGGTACCTTCGTTTCCGCCAAAGGGAGCAAACGTAATCTCTGGTCAGCGATTCAGTGAACCAGAGTGATGGCAACCTCGTTACCAAAACAGACTTCGTGCCATCCTCGGCACATCCTGTACACCATCTTCTCCATAAACCTTTTTTTTCTTCATAGCTCGAATTGCTTCATACCCATCTGGTATTTCTTGCGAAACATTATTTCATCTGTTTACCTCTTTGAACTATACCGACACTAACAGAACCTTTGGTGTGGTTGCGTTATTTTCTTTCTGTTTTTAGTTACTGCACCGTCTGTCATCGTATCTTACGGAATGGGATGTCTGCCCACATAATATTCTGGTTCTTTCATCACACCCATACTGTTCCAAGCTGTTTCTTTTTATCACATTTTCGTTGTATCTCCTTTTGTTGTATCCTCTCACATCCCCTCAAAGGGATTTCTGAACTGTTTGTTGTGTGTCTCTCCTTCATTAGAGTCTATAGTCGCTGTACACGACGGTTCCTGATCGAATGAAAGATGGTTCATTTCCGAACTGTTTTGTTCAATTCAGTATATTCTAGTATGTTCCTATTACAGCTTATTTTAATCTCTCGCATTCTCTTTAATAGCTGCCTCATTCCATTTGACATATTTCTTTCATAGTTACAGAATATTTCTGTCCTTACAAAAGTACTCTTGGTAAATAAATGTCTCTTCTTTTCAATGTTTAACTTGTTGCTTACTTTAATTTATAACACATTCGTACTCCTAACTGAATTACAATAATTTGCATGTCCCACTTCCTGCCTGATAACTGTTATCATGATTACCACGATTTTTTGTAGCTCTTTTGTAATTCTGCTTTCCATCTAATGTGTCTACGGCCATTTGAACCTCTCCTGTGGTTCAGGACCGTTAAATCACGTGCGATTTGTTCAGCATACGATTATTTATTTTCTTCTTCTTTACTCAGCGTAAGATTATATATTTTCTTCTTCTTTGTTCGTTACACTCCTCGCTCTCTAGTTTGAGCATTTAATTAGAAATTTCTTTCTCATATTACTTATCATAAAAGTATTCAGACCAAATAAGAAATAATTTTCCATATTGTAGGCGCAGTTATTTTAAGGCCTCCCGGAGTGACGAGCCTCTTACTTTGACTGGAGCTTCACCGTAAAATAATAAGTATGTATCTTCCGTATCACCTATCACTATACAAAAGTTCTAACTTCCTCAGCTACGAAGTCCTTTTGTTAGCACAAGCTTGAAGAGAACATCTCCTTGTAGCCTGATGTAGCTGTGTGTGACGACTTGACAGATACACAGCTGATGTTTCCCGTTTATAGTCTTACCACCTTTCCGCCTGTTAGGCTAGCGGCATCTTTATGGCTTCTGTTAGGGCCGGCAGACGTTCGGTCGTTGCACTTTGGTTAGTACTGACCCCGCATTCCTACCTGTACTACTGCGAAGCCTAGCGTGGCAATGCAGCCTGCTTTGTATGACTTTTAATTGATCACCTTATCAAAATTGTACGGCCTTCCTGCTTTATGGGACCAATAAAGGGAAGTTAAATAACGTCTTCAAATATTTGTGGCCAGTCGCCTTCTAACTGCGCTACTAAACAATAAGATTTCTCGCCGCTAACTTCAAAAGTGAATGCCTATAACTCAATGTGTTTGGGTACTCTTCTTGCAAGCATACATCTAATCCGGTATCATTGTTCTTAATGACTCACCCACAGTATCCGAGAGAGGTAGTGCAATAGTAAGAAAATCGAGTTGTACTCAGAAATGTGTCGGTTTTAACTTCCGACCTGGCCATGTAGATTTAACTTCTCCGTGATTTCACTCATTCAGTTAAGGCGAATATTGGAAGGGCACGGCCGGTCTCCTTCCCCCATCCGACTCTGCGATCCACCTCTCATAATCCAATGACATCGTCCCGAACTTCCTTCCTTCGATACACATTGGGGTGCATTCTGACGATCTGAAAAACAGAAAGAGCCGCAACCATAAAAAACAGATGCTTCAGGTACCTAGAGCTATGTAGCTATACAGGGTGTCTCTCGTAAGAGTCGTCAGACGCATTTTCTTTGGCGTTTCGGTAGATATCTGCAATTCCGTGTTTGCAGTGTTTTTCATTCCAAACTAAAACCACTAAGTATTAACAAAATAAATTTTAAAGCGGAATTTTACGTGTATATTCGACAGAGCGATCCCAAATTATTAGCTCTACTGCATGGCGGTGGCCGTCGGCGTAGGCCAGGATGGTGCTGTACTGGTTATTCTTGTATTACTGTCCCTGTTCATACATATCAATAAAACGAATATCACACTAGACTAATTAGGGACCACTCTTTCGAATAGACAAGTAAAATTCCGCTTGAAAATCACTTTGCCTGCAACTGGAAACAGACCAACGAATGCCGTCGACACAGGGCGTCGCATGAAAGGCGTAATTAGTAGTGTCTTTTTTCGGGGAGGGGAGGGGCCTTACCATAGCTACTCATTCGAAAGCGAAATTGAAAATACCTGCAGAAATACCAGAGAAAATGCGGCTGACTATTCTTAGAAGAAACAGCCGGTATATGCTATGACTACCTGCACTGAAGTCCAGGACAGGCTCCTGGGAGACCATCCGCAAGTATACAGAGAACTTTGCTGACTGCATCAGACAGTTACTTCTTTTTTTTCTGACCTTCTTCCGTGTCTTCACGGGATAGACATGTTATTCTTCTTTTCGCAATATTAGTCGCAGAGGGTGGCCGGATGCCCTTGCTGTCACCACTTCTTCCGTTCTCCACCTCTTGCTACGACAGAATTTATGTAACCCGTCTGTATATGTACAGTGTTACCCTATGAGAAAGTGTGAACATATTTTCTTCCGAAATGTTTGTGAATCGAGTGACTGAGGTGGGACGTGAGTACTGGCCGGTGTTCAGCTAGACGTATGTGGGTAACCGCCTAAAAACCACATCCAGCCTGGCCAGACACCGGCCCTCGTCGTTAAACCGCCGGTCGGAAAGATTGCGGAGTCAGCGCGCCTCCTCGAAACCCGGAAGCGGCGTGTTAACGCGCGAAGCTGTCCTCGTGGGTTCGCATCAGACTCATTTTGATTTCACATACTAAGAAATTGTTGTTGATTTTGTACATAAGGCCATATACGTCATGAACGATACGCCCAGGTAATAAAGGACGTCATAAGACCCTTGACAATTTATGTCGCCCACTTTCGGCCATTCAAAGGGCCACGAAATCTCATAATGTTTGTAGCCTACTGTAGTATGTTGGATGAGTGTCTAAATGACTGTCTCGCAGACGAAAACAAGCTAAAAGTAATCAAGTTCATTACCAGAAGCTCCCAATAACGTTCTCTCTACGGTCATGTGCCGCTAACGTCATGGGTGTGTATTCACAGAACTCTATAGTAAAGCTGGAAAAACTTTAGTTGTCCAGGGGCATTCCAGTTGCTGGCCCTAAATGGAAATCCTACCTTCAATGAAGAAGAGTTTCCTTTAGAAGGGAGTAAGTGTATAGATACTTAGGTTTGCATTTAGCCTCACCTCAGCAAAGTCACTGAGACAGTTTGCAAGAGCATGCACATGTTGTTCGAGTGGGAAAAAGTGACTTAGGAACCTCCGTTGCCGGTAGTGGCACTGTACAACATTTTCTTCTTTACTGCTGCTGTTGGATTCACAGCAAGCGTGTGGAACCTGTAGTTGCGTCACGAAGGTGCAAGGGGCACACCTGAGACGTTCTACTAAGGCTAACAAGAGCATTTGGAACCACGCCAGCAGAGGTGTTGTCAGTAACTGCAGGTACGTATCTTCCTGATCTGACTGTGAGGCGTAGAGCAGCATGTCACTGCTTGCGTAAACTTGACATTGAGCGGGTGAGGTAGGTCACTTTGAACTGAATCACGAATACAGTGTATATACTGTCCTGCAGAAAGGGTGTTTAGCAGAGGGCGAGGGAAAGAGTTACTGATCGCCTTGTTTACGTATTGCTCCCAGACAAGTACCAAAGAAAGGAACAGCAATATATGGATCCCAGTGTAAACAAAACCCATTTCATAAACGGACAAGGACTGCATTTTCTTCATATGCAAAAAAATCGGCAAAAGACAATCAGACAGATGCGAGAATAGAAATTTATGGGACTCCAGAACACGTTATATTAGTGTCCTTTAAGTAGTGATCTAACACGAAACCTCTGCTGGCCAATCAATTGAGCACTCCCTGTTCAGTAGTTCTCGTGTGTAGAAAAGAGAAAAACTTATCGGAGCTTCTTACCTAACTCGATAACACACTTGAGAATTCTTGTGAGATTTTCTTATTGGAAGAAATTTGTAAATTATTGTGAATCACCAACTACAGAAACCAGTAACACTACCAAATACTACCTTAACAAAGATAGCTCATGACTTACTTCCTACACCCCGTGGGCTGTCAGATGGCTAGATTTAGCGAACTCCCAGCAGCTACCGACGCTGTTTGATTTATACCTTCCAGTCAGACCTAGGGTGTAGTGGTTGGCTGTTGACTGAAACGCAGGCGACCTCATTGGTCATTTCTCCTACCAGCGGCACTTCTCCGGAACGTGTAGTTACGACTTCTCGCAGTTTACAGAAAGTCTATATCCTTCTGCTGGTACTTCACTAAACTAATGTATGTTTAGTATCAGTTTGCATGTACGCTTAACATTTATACGCAGACAGTAGTTAAATCACCTACAAGGGATAAATCCTCAATTAAATCACATGGTCACCTCCAGCCCAAGACTGAACTCAAAATTATTAGGCTGCCTGTTGGAAAGAAAGGGTAATATAATTTCAGCTGTAGCGAACTAGATAAAAAAGTCGGAGCACGGAATATTGTTAAACAAACTCAAAAATTAATTAAGAGCTTGTATTTGTGCAGCATGAAAAACTTAGCTAATATTTTAAAGAATAAACGCACTAACAGTACTAACTAGCAAATTATGTAGTTATTTGGTGAGCTTTGAAGAAGGTACCAGGACACACGATATGAGCTTTTACTAAATACATTTATTCGCAGATAGCCACAACGAACCGTGGGTATATATCCCATCAACATACTTAAGTGGTGCCTGAACATTAAATAAATTAATCTGCTTTTGATAAAATGAAATTATCTTGCACAGTTTAACTAAGCGTACGTAACGTGAAATGGAGGAAAAGAAACAGAAAACACACGACTTCATTCGTCCAATCTAGATCCACACGGAGAAAAAAGACAAAGTTCAAAGGAGCAAACCACCACCATTGCGTGCATGCACTAACCGCAGAGAAATTTATACCGATTGAAACATCTTGTGAACATAAACACACGAAGCAAGAATTCGCACACACAACGTACATTGAAACGAGTTGACCACGTGGTGGACTAATTCACACATTTAACCAAACAGAAATAAAGGAAATTCACAAAATGTATACAATTAATGAGGAAACACAACCATAGGAACGAACAGATCATGAACTGCCGGGAATTGATAAAAACACCAGCAACGTGGAAGACCCCAGTGGTTCCAGAAACAAGTGGTCCCCACTGAATAAGGAAATTTACCAGAAGTTCTCTTAAAACGGAATTGTGATAGTTCACTGAGTTCATCCGCCACTGATCAGTTAAACTAGAACGCACAACGCAATCTATGTGACAGACACTAATGTAAAGAAGTTGCTATCATTATATTAAATAAATTTAAAAATTTCATTTTTAAACTAATAAAGTTCTGGGTCCTGCGGTACATTGGAAATGGTAAGTGCTGTCACATTATACACTACCTAATCAGATATCTCTAGATACCTTGCGTAATGCGGAATTGATCACTATATGTCACGACAGGCGGACCCACCACTATAAAAGTCGGGGAATATTGTGTTGTCGGTAGAGAAGCAGAAACAACAGAACTGGTTGATCAGAAGAGCTCAGTGACTTTGATCTTGAACTGGTCATTGGATGTCACATGAGTAACAAATCCATCAGGGACATTTCAGCCATTCTAAAGCAGCTCAAGTTAATTGTTAGTGAGGTGATTGTAGAGTGGAAATGAGGACGAACACCACAGCGAAACCAGGAGGAGGAAGACCACGTGTACTACCGAACAAGGACCCTTCAGCATTGGGTGGTTGTAAAACGTCTCATGAAATCAGCGGAAGGAATCACTCATGAATTCCGAAGTGCTACCAGAGCAATCCAGATTGCATAAAGACTGACTACGCGTAGGGAGTTAAAAAGAATGAGGTATAATGGTCAAGCAACTCCTCATAAGCCATATATATCTAGTCAACGGTAAGTGACGCTTGAAGTTGTGTAAAGAGTGACTGGACAGGACTGGTTGGTTGGTTGGTTTGGGGAGGGGACCAAACGGCGATGTCCTCGATCCCATCGGATTAGGGAAGGATATGGAAGGAAGTCGCTCGTGCCCTGTCAAAGAAATCATTGCGGCATCTGCCTGAAACGTTTTAGGGAGATCACGCTAAACCTAAATCAGGATAGCCTGACGTCAGTTTGAACCGTCGTCCTCCAGAATGTGAGTCCAATGCGCTAACCGCTGCGCCTTATCGCTCGGTGGGGCAAAGGAAAGTGGATCACTGGAAACGAGTGATCTGGAGTGGCGAATCACTCTATATTATTCCGCAGTCAGATGGAAGGGTTTAGGCTTTGCAAATGTCTGGAGAACGCTACCTGCCAACATGTGTAGTGTCAGTAATGAAGAAGAGAAGGAGGAGATCAGTGTTTAACGTTCTGTCGACAACGAGGTCATTAGAGACGGTCCAACACTGAAGTACGTAGGAGATGGTGTATTGTTACACGGGTGGTTTTCGTGATTAAGATGAAGTCTGCTTATTGCACTTAACCCTCGAGTAGGAACGCCACATTTCCAATAGACGAGCAGGCGCGCTGGGTTCTTATACCCCAGAACTTAATTTACGTAACACAATCTCAAATTTTGGAAAACAGCATTATTTTGTGAATATTATTATTGATAACTTTAATTCTGTATTTTTTTGTGAACCCGATTGCTTGTTTGAACTTACACACATCTCCCACATTTCTTGTCTGTTGATCCTCGAGAAGTAGACGGACGTACGTCTTCCTTTTCCAAGGGTTCTTAATACTTAGTCAAGAATGTCGAAATGTCACAAAGCAGACACACTATTTTGGATATTTCCATTACATGGGGTGTCATCAGTGCCACTGCTTAAGTCCTCAAAATAAAATAAAAAAAATTCTTCTTGCATAATGTGGGTTGTTTGGATTTGTGGAATACAAAATATGAGCACTGATTCCTGCTATACTGTTTTGAAAGAGTAAAAGACACCCGTTGAATATCACCGCATTATGCCTGAGACACTGTACGCTTTACTTAATTGATCCAATGTGTAAACACCCCCTTTTGTCATGCTTATAGTCCATTATTGTTTCACGTTTGTTTGTTTTACCGTCAAGGGTTGGTGGTTCAGGTAGCAATATCACGGACTTGTTTCTCTTTGGTACGTATGATGAGAGAGTGAATTCTTTTTTAAATCCAAAACCTGTAGACCCAATTTTCGACTTTTTCTTGCCTGAACTTCAACAAGTATTTCTCTTTTCACCTTCTTCAGTGTGCCGATACAAGTCAGTTGTTTCTGTAGGAGAGATATCGCCAAAGGGTCGCTGGTGTGCCTATTATCAAATGTGATGTTTCTATTGCTACTTTCAGTCTCAGGAATCAGGCGTATCACTGAGTCGCTTGGCTTGTTTGAGGTGTGTTGTGGGCCATCCACTGGTTTTCCAGTGTACTCCCAGGTTAATCGTAAAAAATATTTTTGTGTCGCACATGGCAAAGATCACGACCTACATTTTGCAGGCTTCTTGCGAATATATTCTATGAAACTGCAGCGCCCTTGGAAAGCATCCAGTTTCGTGTCAATAATGCCATAAGTCCGCGGGTTGTATGAGTTCCTGCAACTGAGAACGAAAGACTACGAGAAAGGACGAATAGCAGTTAGTGTGTATGTTTCTCTTCTTTCAGCTCTTGTGCCCTTGTCATCAAATAACACACATGGGAGTAGAAATAAAATCTTTTTTAACTTATACATGCTCCTAGAACTTGCACTCCCGTCCGAGTTCCATATCTCGACTGCTTTAGCGTAGTGTCCTGTCTTTATTCCAATCAGGTATAAACATCCCAGTAAAGCAAAATTTCTGTTCGTGAGGCCTCCTTTTGCACCTCTATCGCGAGAGTACTGTCATGATTCACTTTTCTCCTGTACTTACAGATTTGTATGAGACAATATTATCTACCACATTGTTGTCTCTTATTTGATAAAAAACAGAAATTTCGTTACTAAGCTCATCTGCACTGCTTCTAGGACCAGACAACACTTTCAGTACATTCTTATTTCTAACATTACTCTGGCTGAAGCATTCAGGTTCCACATTGTAACGCTATTGCCGCCAGTAAAAATGTTCCCCTTTTTAATTTTCAATCGAATTACAACCGTCACCTTCATCAAAAGACGGGACGTCCTGTTCAGAATCAGTGCCATGCTGACTTTTTTGGATTACTTCGACTTCCTAGTCTGATTCTCCACTGTCACTGATGCACGGTTCATGATCTGAATCATCCGACTGCTGCCGAATTTTGGCTATTTCTTCCGCTGTCATTTCCCTGAATAAGCAGCAAACTAATCAATTTTTCCAGATTATGGATCTGAACGTTTGCTTCTACATGTCAAATATGTCTTTTGTCCTAGCGGTTCTAGGCGCTTCAGTCTGGAACCGCGCTGCTACGGTCGCAGGTTCGAATCCTGCCTCGGTCATGGATGTGTGTGATGTCCTTAGGTTAGTTACGTTTAAGTAGTTCTAAGTTCTAGGGGACTGATAACCTCAGATGTTAAGTCCCGTAGTGCTCAGAGCCATTTGAACCATTTGAAATATGTGTTTACGAGGGGCGTTCAATATGTAACCCAACTTCTTTTTCTGAAAGCAAGTTTGTTTTATTTAGGATTCCAGTACACCATATTATTCCCCAGTCCTCTGGCTACAAGACCCTATTTTCCAACATCATCTCCATTCCATGCGACGGCCTGATGCAACCTCACTGGCAGGGTCTGATGCCCTCATGGTACCACCCTACAGGTCGATGTTGGAGCCAAAGTCTTGATGCAGTAACAAACTCTCCATCATCCAAATACTACTTCCCGCGGAATGTGTGCTCCATTGGGCCAAACAGATGGCAGTCGGAAGGTGCGAGATCCGGGCAGTAGGATGGATGAGGAAGAACTGTCGAACGAAGTTTTGTGAGCTCCTCGCAGATGTCCAAACTGTTGTGAGGCGCCCATCGGGCACAAAGCTTTGAGTACCCAAACTGGTGGGCGAGTGTGTCAGCACTACCAACAGAGACGCCCACTTCAGCGACGAAGTGTTTGACAGTGATCCTCCTATCACCTCGAATGAGAGTGTTCGCATGTGCCAACTTAATCAAGAGTCGCAACAGTTTGGGATCGACCGGCAGGAGGAAGATCGGACACGTCCGCGCGACCTTGTTGCGATGATAACAAAGCCTCTCCCAGAATCTCACCTTACTGAGGTTCACTGCGAGATCTGGTTTTCCAGTAAAAGAAACTGAACGGGAGCTCTCTGCTTGGAACGCATTTCCGTTACAGACGCCATAGTGATGGTAATATATAGGGGTTGCTGAACGCTCCTCGTACTTACAGGACTAACCGCACGTGGTACGTTACACAACAGCAGCGTTCTACCAAGATGTTTCCGGAAATACAGGCACACAGAAAGCGACACAATGAAATTACAACAGTCGGCAGACGAGAGGAAAACAGAAGAGGAATAGCTAGCACGTCAGTAATCTCTGACGAACATTAGTGTTGGCTCTAACAAAAAAATAAACATGGGGTGCTCTATACCGCAGCCTGCTTGAGGGTTACGAAAACGTCGAAAGCGGAAGAATTTGAACAGATTTACAGTACCGTGTATTGTGTACAGTAGAGGAACAGTTCGGAGGCGATGACTGTTCGTATCAGCGTGACAACGCATCCTGTTATAAAGGAGCATGTGTGAGACAGTGTTTCATGGACAATAACAATCCTGAAATCGAGTGCCCTGTTCAGAGTCTCAACGTGAACTCAATGATTTACGAATGAGCTGGAGGTCTACTTCACTCCAGATCCCCGAGCCGCTTGAGGAGGAATGGGCTTCTATTACTCCACAGATATTGGGAAATCTCACTGAATGTGTCCACAGTTGTGTTCACGGCGCGATAAACGCGAAAGGCGGATGTACCCGATGTTAACGAACAGCAGTATGTTTCTGGATACTTTTGACCGGATAGTGATGGGAGGAGCAGGTAAGAAGCCATCTGTGATGTCCCCGTAACAAAATCCTTGGTCCTCACCTGACAACAGGTCCAGTCTCAACAAATCCCTCAGCTCACTGAGCCAAAGAGATCGCCAGGGTCAGTAAGGACGGTCACGTTGGCCTTTCCCAGGCTGAGAGCGGACTGTTTGTGAACAATAACTCATGATATCGACTGTCCTATCTAGAGTCCCAAACTAAAGGCTTTGGGATCACTTCGAACGTCGCTTCAGACCACAAGAAACAATGGGCTGCATTACTCAAATGGTTCTAATGGCTCTGAGCACTATGGGACTTAACATCTGAGGTCATGAGAGTCCCCTAGAACTTAGAAATACTTAAACCTAACTAACCTAAGAACATCACGCATATCCATGCCCGAGGCAGGATTCGAACCTGCGACCGTAAGAGCAGCGCGGTTCCAGACTGAAGCGCCTAGAACCGCTCGGCCACATCGGCCGGCTGCCATTACTCGACAGACATTGAGACACCTTGTAGTGTTGGCAGAAGAGCCAACACTGTTTTTCTAGAGGAGGCCGAAACGCACGCGTTTAATTACACGCGGACTGGCGTGAGGTCTGGAACAGGGCAATATCTTGAGAATTGCAAATAAAGTAAGTAGTTGATATAATACTTAATTTTAATCCACAATTGTAGAACATCTCTCTTGATGATACATGCTTCACATAATAAATATCAATTGAATACGGCGCCTTGCTAGGTCGTAGCAAATGTAGTTGAAGTCTATGCTATCGTCTCGGCAAATGAGAGCGTATTTGTCAGTGAACCATTGCTATGAACGTCGGCTGTACAACTGGGGCGAGTGCTAGTAAGTCTCTCTAGAACTGCCGTGTGGTGGCGCTCGGTCTGCTATCACTCACAGTGGCGACACGCGGGTCCGACGTATACTAATGGTCCGCGGCCGATTTAAAGGCTACCACCTAGCAAGTGTGGTGTCTGGCGGTGACAGCACACACCTAATTGAAAATGACCCCAGTAGAGTTCATGGCGTCATAAACGCTTACGTAGACACATCCAGTATTAATGTACAGTACTGTGTGTCTGGATACTTTTGACCAGGTAGTGTCCGCCCCCGATAGCGGAATGTTAAGCGCGACAGAATGTCAATCCTGAGGGCCCAGGTTCGATTCCCGGCTGGGTAGGAGATATTCTCCGCTCAGGGACTGGGTGGTATGTTATTCTAATCATCATCATTTCATCCACATCGACGCGCAAGCCGCCGAAGTGGCGTCAGATCGAAAGACTTGCACCTGGCGAACGGTCTACCCGAGGGGAGGCCCTAGTCACGCGACCAGACAGTGGTGGAAGGGGGAAGTAAGGAGCTGTCTGTGATCTACTCAGTGAAAAATCTTGGATCCTCTCCTGGCAAAGAGTCGAGTTTCAAGTAATCCATCAGCTCACTGAGGTAATGAGACCAACAGGGTCAGTAAGGATGGTTGTGTTGGGCCTGCCCACAGTCCGCAAACTACCTGCTTGTGAACTGTCCGGTCCAGAGTCCCAACCTGAACTCAATGGCTTTGGGATGAATTGGAATGTCGTCTTCGCTCCAGACTCCAGCGCCTTTTCTCTGCTTTCGTCTCTTGAGAAAGAATGGGCTGTCATTACCCTACAGATATTGAGAAATCTCCCTGAAAGTCTCCACACCAGAGTCCATGGCGCTATAAACTTGAAAGCAGACACACCCGATGTACAGTGTTGTGCGTCTGGTTACTTTTGACCAGAGAGGGTTGGGAGGAGGAGGAGAGGAAAAAAATGGTTCAAATGGCTCTGAGCAGTATGGGACTTAACTTCTGAGGTCATCAGACCCCTAGAACCTAGAACTACTTAAACCTAACTAACCTAAGGACGTCACACACATCCATGCCCGACGCAGGATTCGAACCTGCGACCGTAGCGGTCACGCGGTGCCTGACTGTAGCGCCTAGAACCGCTCGGCCACTCCGGCCGGCGGAAATGAGGAGCTGTCTGTGATTTCACCAGAGCCAAACCCTACATCCTCACCTAAGGACTGGTCCAGTCTCAAAGAAATCCGCCAGCTCACTGAGGTGAAGAGATCAACAGGGGCATTAAGAGGGGTGGTTGCGTTGGCGGAGTTTCTCCCTGCCCGCAGTCCGCGAACGGACTCTGCTGCGAACTGGCGCTGGACTGCGGTACGAAACGGTACAGCACGGCTGGGCTCGGCAGACACGGCAGAGCCTCGGCGCGTGATTTAGGGCCCGCCATTGGGAAGGAGCCTCCGCGGCGTGCGCGGCGCTCTTTATGGTGTCCATTAGCATAGAGCGCGGCCGCGCGGCCCACCCAGGACGCGGTCGCGGCCGCGGCGGAGGCCCGCGGGCGCGCCGGTAATAGCTTTCACCACCAGCAATTAGATAATAAATTTTACGGACACCTCGGCTGACCCTGCCCGAGCTGCGCTCTCCCACACGCACGCGGCCGCTCTTTGTTTTAGTGTTGGCGGCTCTCTCCCTGCTCCCTTCCTCCCCTCCACTCCTCCGATCTCCTGTGCAGAGGCTGCCCTGCGCCGCTGATGAGCCGGCCCTCCGCTCGTTACACCACCACCACTACCTCCGCCTCGCCCTGCCGACGAGTAATCAATCATCTAATTACCCGCACGCCACTCCGTCACGCGCGTCTGCGTGCTGCGCGGTGCAGGCGCTTCTTTCTCTCACTTCACACACCACCTCCTCATTCGCTGCGCTTCTGCTACCTTCTCCACTCACAGCCGCCGTGGAAGCTGCTCAAAACGGTGTACGTCGGCCTGCAACGGCAGGAATGACGATCCCTGGGACGACCCGCATTCACAATCTAAGACGTAGGTTGCACAGTGAAATTTGCAGCAGTAAACTGACACCAACTATGGGTAGGGAGGAACATCATGCGGGAAATTGTATCTCCGAGAGGTGAGGGAGGAGATGATATGATATCTGTCCCACAGAAGTAAAAGATCCGTATTGCGTTATGGATATAGAGAACGATAGTAGCGCACCTAGTAGCCTGGCAGTGAACCTCTAATGCGTGAAAATATGGCGCCATGTATTCTTGATTTGCGAAATAAGATCATTATATTGTAATATAATTCGTGAGGGTGGGTCGCCGGCGACGAGGAGACTGGGCCTTCCTCCGCAAGTTCCGCCTCAGGAAAACAAGACGTCATGCAGAGAAGTCGCTCCGCCATTGAGATCCCCCTCCAAATGTGTTACCGACTATACATTTTTTAATTTTTAATTAATAGTCACTGTTTCGTTAATTACCCTACAATTACGTTTACGGTAATTGATAGTCATGTTGGAAGGTTTCATTTTATAAATGTGATTTTAATCTTATACTTTTTGTGCTGGCTTTTACACAATTTTAAGTTTTGCTTTGCAAACTAGGAGCTTCACATTATTAGTATTTGCACATTTTATGTGTATTTTAGGTATGGATCTAATTCCACGTATATTATGTCAGTACATGTTTTTATTTTCAGACCCTCGTTTTGCCATGTGAAGTAATTTTCATTAATGACTACGCAATCGTATTTTAACCATTACCTTTGCGATACTGGTCAACCATGGACCCTACCTGCAGTGCCCTCTGCTGGCCTTAGTTTCTTTGTATATATAGCATACGCATTCTAGTCGTCACCAGCACTTACTATGTACAGTCGTGCTCAAAAGCATCCGAACGACCTGAATTGCATTTCCCCTGATTCGCATGCAACCGGCATAACGCGGCTGTCTAGCAGGTCCTCTAATCGCTCCTTGGTACAGTCGTTGGACTATTGAAAATGGTTCGAAAAAGTCACCACTAGAAAACACAGTTCTGCATCGCAGTAACTCAAGATGTAAAGTAATACCACGATGTTACAAATATCAGGGAACACATTATCACAGATAAGAGTGTCCTTAAGGCTTGTAAGCTCACATTTATTACAATAAATGACACACCTGAAATGTTACCACTCTCATTATTACGTCAGATAGGTAATGCACGTAGTAAGTTCGTCGTATTCACGATTTCCTCTTCAAAGCAACATACAGTACTTATTATTTAACACAAAATGACATTAAAAATTTAAGTTATCCACGAGCAGCTAGTTGAGAATAAGTATGAACTTCAAATGACAAGACGAACCGTCTCGTTCTGCATATGGATTCAACCCTAGGTCAGGCAGACTAAGCAAAGATTTCATGACTGACGCAAACTAACAGTCATTCCTGATTAGGCATACAGAGAGTGATATACCTCGATTTTAGAGAGTATCAGTTAGCAAATATCAACTTTAAATTACATAACACAAACATTTTTTACGGACGCGAATTCCTACCCAGCATATCTTGTCCCTGTTAACGAATTACGAGAGATGTTAAATATTGCTTCTTCACAAGTAACTTACTTGAAATTCCGTGAGGTAAAGCCTTGTGTTGGACAGGGATTCGAACCCAGAACCTAGTCGGACTGATATCGAAGCATAACCATCTGTGACATTTCGGATTTTCTCGGCGGTAGCTAGATGTTTTAACTGAAATGACGAGACGAAACATTAATATTTTCCTTACCAGGACTCCAACACGGAAACTATCGCTGTTATATTCTAGAGAAAACGAACGCTAAATATGCATTTGTTGCACCAGCAGCGACATGTGAGCATAGTTTGAACTAGAAATAATATGACGAAGAGTTCAGTGCTCACAGGGAATAGAGCCCCACACATATCGTTGTTGAGTACACACAAAGAGACGTCAGATACCGAATTTTTCTCCACCAACAGCTCGGAATAACATCTTGATCTCATAAACTCGCGAATAGCTCTGTGTCCCACTGGGAGTCAAAAACGTCAGATATCGTTAGTGTTGACAACGAATGAAAATACATTAAAAATAAAAATTATTATCCACCAGCAGATAGGCGTTCTCATGCTAGAGCTTGATAATACATAATGAAATCTTTAGTCCCGGGCCAGCATTCGAAACCATTCACGCGTAATATGTGGAGATGTTGAGGAATCTGCAGTTTTGAACAAACAACAAATTGCAGCCGAGCTGTATTGTCACGAAGGGATCAAATTCCGTGTTAAGGGCGGTCTGAGTTGCATTCTCAGTTCAGAAC
This sequence comes from Schistocerca serialis cubense, assembly GCF_023864345.2. Lineage (NCBI taxonomy): Eukaryota > Metazoa > Arthropoda > Insecta > Orthoptera > Acrididae > Schistocerca > Schistocerca serialis. The sequence continues at coordinate 383,304,879 of NC_064639.1, forward strand.
CAATTTTATCGACATACAAAAGCTCAGATAAAAGATGGAATAAGTGTCCTGTGATCCTACATAGCGTTTGTTTCGTCCCTAGAAATAAATACCTAGTATAAGAAAGGTTACTGGTGATAGAGTTTCTACATGTCGCCACTCCAGACTTTATTGTGGTTCAACTTAACGTCTACTTGGCAGCGAAGGAATATCATCTTTAATGTGAATTTCAGACCACACTGCCATTATATCTTCTTCAGTCTGTGTAGCCAGAAGAGAATGGAGTCTTTCTCTCCCTATCTAAAATCATTGATAGAAGTGGGGATCGAACCCTGACCATAGGTATAACAACCTATCATCAGTCCAACATACCACCAAATCCTCATTTCTCTGACTCAATTTTCTATCATAACACCGTTGCGCCACATTAGATGAAAATTCTGACACACAGGCTCCCTGTAGTAAATTGCGGCATGTTCAGTAAATTCATTTACTTGGTTGACCGAATCACCTTGAACTAGCTGCCTCGGCTACCCAGTGCATACATTCGACTCTATTTTGTAATCACCGAAATAAAATCACGTGACTGCCAGCTACACAGAACTGCTAACAGTGTAGGATGCAGAAATGTAAATAGGAAGTGTTCCTTTCCACTTGAGGTATTCTAGTGCGCTATCTGTTTGTAGAAAACGTCGTGCAGCGCCAAAGAAAAGCTGTAACTGTTTCTCTTAGAAGTCTAGGCCCGGCCATTTGCATTATAGCGCATCGCTGTGGTATGCAGAAGTTCTGGAGGAATTGTTCTTCAGCTCTGGAGGTCTTGTAGCTACATGTCAGCTAGTAGCGTAATGGTAAGTGTTGTGCACTGTAGATAAGCTGTCGCGAGTTCTATAGCATTTGCTGCTAAATTTTTTTAAAACGCAATTCTGCTGTCTGTTGAAGTTACCAATCTAATGGAACTTTGAACATAATTCCCTTCACTTCTCAACCCAAAATAGTCGCATTTGAAAAAGGGCTAACTTCTGTGACATTTTGTTCTTTTCAGGTTTAATAGACAGCCAGGCAGCAGATGCATCTCGAAGCTTTTGTATTATGTATGGGGAGAGCGCATCGTGCCCAAATACGTCAGAAAAGTATTTTCTACATTAGCTGTCGTGTGGTAGTAGCATTTTATTCTTCTTCAAACATCATTTGACAGCTTTAACTCAGAACAAGTTTTATACATGCATGTAATCAATAAACTGCATGTGCATTGTTAGACTTTTGTAGATAAAATCAGAGAATTCGCATATATCGTTGATGATTAATTTCGCTCTCATTTCACTATTGTTTCAACAACACTAAAGGAAACCTTACGAAAATGGTGCACTGTATTATAAGAAATGGAATAAAACTACCCACGATAACCTTACGACGAAAGTCTTTTTTTTTATAAAACTGAGTATCTGTACACAAGCGTGCCTCTATCGACACGAATTAGTAAAACACTACTCACTTAGATTTTGATTGGGTCTGTGTTTAATTGGTATGATGTGTCATACTCAAGAGGTTTGCAAATGTGACATGTCATAAATATAGTTATGTATTTCTAGAAACCCAAAATTTGCTTGTCAGCAGCAGAAAGAGGCGTTACCTGTTGTGCAGCATTGTAAGTTTTTCACAATTGCACTATGAGCCGAAAGTATTTTCTTGCCATTTCCTTACTGATGTTTGATTTGACTGCATGTAGCTCTTTCACAGAAGCGATAAAAACGTTGCAGTAAGTGCGACTGGAACCATATCAGTAGCTTTTTCACACTCCAGCACGTTACCACAGAGATGGCGAAGACGTATGTCACTTACCTACCTCTTACGAGGCTAATAGGGACTAGAACTCATAAACCGCTATCTAAAGGACGAGATTAGTTGCGATTTCCACCTGCAACGATTTTCCTGGGCTGAAGACCGTACGTTTACAATCTTTTGTTACGCCTCATGCGATAATAACTCAGATTATTCAATGGAAATGACAGGTAAAATCAAGAGAACTTTGAGGCTTAATTCCGTGCACACCAGGAAGTAACTCGTCGATCACAGAGTTGCCAAACATACGTTGCCTTGTTGCCAAATCCCAGTTACAGTACCAGCAGGAAGAAGACGAACAGATGTGATCCAACAGCGGGCTGGAAAGTGGCCATATCTGGTGTCTCCAAGTCGCAACTGCTACGGCCTGGAATACGTAATGCGTATGATTTGCATTTCTGTAACTAGGTTTAGGGACTGGAGCGTAGTTACTAATAATACTCAGAATTGACTGCAAACTAAGCATCATAAATCAGTACCTCTCATAGTTGTTTTTATATTCCTTAAGTTATTGTACACAAAACTAAGAAACTCATTCACAGGCGTTTTCGTGCCTCGCCGATAGTCAAGCACAACAAATAAATTTAAAAAAAAAAGATGTGTGTGTGTGTGTGTGTGTGTGTGTGTGTGTGTGTGTGTGTGTGTGACAGAGACAGACAGATGAAAGGCAGCGCGTTTTTGTTATTAAGTAACATCTTCATCAATTACTTTAGTTTTAATGTAATCTACGAGTAATTGGTAATGTTTGATATTAACATGAAAAGGATTCCGTAGACAGGGAAAGAACCTGTTCTTGGGAAACTACTTCTATAGTGACCAAAAGGCATTAAATGATCTTCAAGTACATGTGTTCCAGCAGCGGTATGAATAAAATGATAGTAATAAAATAATCGAATTATGCGGTAACTTCACACTTCAAAGTGGCTTTTCTCGAACTAAGAGATTTGCTCAATTTTTGAAAATTGAAAAATGTCTTTACTTCGAGCCTATGGTGCCTAGAAGAGTCTTTACATCCTGCTGACATGAAAATAGCATAGTCTCTGCGTCAGTAGCTTGCTTCTTCTTAACCATTTAATAGAATAGCATTTTTTCCACCGTGACTAATTTTGTAAGCTAAGCACATCATCTGTTTCAGCACACTGTTGAGGCTGGGAAATGTTGCCACATTGGTCTGGTGGAACGAATTATCACAGGTGCAATGCGTGGGTTCAGGCATTTACTTTTAAGAGGCAGAAACAGATTTATTTTACCTCTGGTAACCTCAAGAGAAAGACGTTATAATTCATAATCCGCATTAAACATCACGTTCCTTCATTACCAACTGGGCAGAGCGGGCTTACATTGGGAAATGACACAGCGGAAATCATGGCAAACAGAAATACAGTCGCCAGTAAACTTATTTACATTAGAAAATTTTATATTATTTGATGAACCGATAGCCATTTAAAGGAACAGGGCTCTTATTTTACTTGTACTTGATTGAACTAGAGACCTTGAAAAATTTGGTGCTGGACTGTGATTCGAATTCGTATCTCCTTTTTCGAGGATCTGAATCTCTCGGAACAGTATAGTTCAATCACTTCGTTCCTTTTTCCAAGACTGCAATCTTCTCTAGGTCTCCTCCAAAGGATCCAGTACAAAAATATTTATAATTTCATTTCAAACCATATCAAGTGCACACCCACTTCCTAGTAAAAATTAACGTGCATTTTTAATGTCTGTTCATGTGTGGCCAACAATCGCAATAGGTGTCGTTATTTCTGGTCAAACAAGCACACATCTTACTGTTGGTGAGTAAGCAACTGATACTTAAGCCAAATTCGTGGATGCACGGTAGGTGTGCAGTTCGATTGTCGCTTAGGCACAAATGTTTGAATCCTTATTTTAGATTCAAACACCAAGCAGCACGTAAGATAAACTGATACGTAACATTTGATTTTTCTTAGTTAACAATCAGATTGCGTGTTGGGTTCGTATCTTCGTCACAGAACTTCACATCATGCGCTTCATCTTTAAATGCATGCACACTTTGTAACTTCAGAATGGAGGTATATCAGACATCTTTCGTGGTTAGCTAACAGGGACGGAAGGGTCTTGTTAGGAGTCCCGGTTTATTACAAAAATCGTCGTCTTTTATTTTCAAATTTAGATTTGGTTACTGGTATTGGCAAAAATTTCGGTAATTCATGACTCTTTATGGCTAGTCATCAATATGATGTGATTAGATTAGATTAGATTAATTCTTGTTCCATAGATCATGACTACGACATTTTGTAATGACGTATAATTTGTGTCATTTTAAATGAAAGACTTATTTACATACCATGATTCAATTTCTTTACAACAATTTTCTACACACACACTCTCTCTCTCTCTCTCTCTCTCTCTCTCATTCTTTTTTATTTCTCTCTCTCTCTCTCTCTCTCTCTCTCCCTCACTCTCTGTCTCTGTCACTCACACACACACACACACACACATAAAAACATTATTTTTTTACTTGTTTGTTGTGCTTGACTATCGGCGAGGCACGAAAACGCCTGTGAATGAGTTTCTTAGTTTTGAGTACACTAACGAAAGAAATATAAAAACAACTATGAGAGGTACTGATTTATGATGCTTAGTTTGTAGTCAATTCTGAGTATTATTAGTAACTACGCTCCAGTCCCTAAACCTAGTTACAGAAATGCAAATCATACGCATTACGTATTCCAGGCCGTAGCAGTTGCGACTTGGAGACACCAGATATGGCCACTTTCCAGCCCGCTGTAGGATCACAACAGTTTGTCTTCTTCCTGCTGGTACTGTAACTGGGATTTGGCAACAAGGCAACGTATGTTTGGCAACTCTGTGATCGACGAGTTACTTCCTGGTGTGCACGGAATTAAGCCTCAAAGTCCACTTGATTTTACCTGTCATTTCCATTGAATAATCTGAGTTATTATCGCATGAGGTGTAACAAAAGATTGTAAACGTACGGTCTTCAGCCCAGGAAAATCGTTGCAGGTGGAAATCGCAACTAATCTCGTCCTTTAAATAGCGGTTTATGAGTTCTAGTCCCCATTAGCCTCGTAAGAGGTAGGCAAGTGACATACCTCTTCGCCATATCTGTGGTAACGTGCTGGAGTGTGAAAAAGCTACTGATATGGTTCCAGTCGCACTTACTGCAACGTTTTTATCGCTTCTGTGAAAGAGCTACATGCAGGAAGATCAAACATTAGTAAGGAAATGGCAAGAAAATACTTTCGGCTCATAGTGCAATTGTGAAAAACTTACAATGCTGTACAACAGGTAACGCCTCTTTCTGCTGCTGACAAGCAAATTTTGAGTTTCTAGAAATACATAACTATATTTATGACATGTCACATTTGCATACCTCTTGAGTATGACACATCATACCAATTAAACACAGACCCAATCAAAATCTAAGTGAGTAGTGTTTTACTAATTCGTGTCGATAGAGGCACGCTTGTGTACAGATACTCAGTTTTATAAAAAAAAAGACTTTCGTCGTAAGGTTATCGTGGGTAGTTTTATTTCATTTCTTATAATACAGTGCACCATTTTCGTAAGGTTTCCTGTAGTGTTGTTGAAACAATAGTAAAATGAGAGCGAAATTAATCATCAACGATATATGCGAATTCTCTGATTTTATCTACAAAAGTCTAACAATGCACATGCAGTTTATTGATTACATGCATGTATAAAACTTGTTCTGAGTTAAAGCTGTCAAATGATGTTTGAAGAAGAATAAAATGCTACTACCACACGACAGCTAATGTAGAAAATACTTTTCTGACGTATTTGGGCACGATGCGCTCTCCCCATACATAATACAAAAGCTTCGAGATGCATCTGCTGCCTGGCTGTCTATTAAACCTGAAAAGAACAAAATGTCACAGAAGTTAGCCCTTTTTCAAATGCGACTATTTTGGGTTGAGAAGTGAAGGGAATTATGTTCAAAGTTCCATTAGATTGGTAACTTCAACAGACAGCAGAATTGCGTTTTAAAAAAATTTAGCAGCAAATGCTATAGAACTCGCGACAGCTTATCTACAGTGCACAACACTTACCATTACGCTACTAGCTGACATGTAGCTACAAGACCTCCAGAGCTGAAGAACAATTCCTCCAGAACTTCTGCATACCACAGCGATGCGCTATAATGCAAATGGCCGGGCCTAGACTTCTAAGAGAAACAGTTACAGCTTTTCTTTGGCGCTGCACGACGTTTTCTACAAACAGATAGCGCACTAGAATACCTCAAGTGGAAAGGAACACTTCCTATTTACATTTCTGCATCCTACACTGTTAGCAGTTCTGTGTAGCTGGCAGTCACGTGATTTTATTTCGGTGATTACAAAATAGAGTCGAATGTATGCACTGGGTAGCCAAGGCAGCTAGTTCATGGTGATTCGGTCAACCAAGTAAATGAATTTACTGAACATGCCACAATTTACTACAGGGAGCCTGTGTGTCAGAATTTTCATCCAATGTGGCGCAACGGTGTTATGATAGAAAATTGAGTCAGAGAAATGAGGATGTGGTGGTCTGTTGGACTGATGATAGGTTGTTATACCTATGGTCAGGGTTCGATCCCCACTTCTATCAATGATTTTAGATAGGGAGAGAAAGACTCCATTCTCTTCTGGCTACACAGACTGAAGAAGATATAATGGCAGTGTGGTCTGAAATTCACATTAAAGATGATATTCCTTCGCTGCCAAGTAGACGTTAAGTTGAACCACAATAAAGTCTGGAGTGGCGACATGTAGAAACTCTATCACCAGTAACCTCTCTTATACTAGGTATTTGTTTCTAGTGACGAAACAAACGCTATGTAGGGTCACAGGGCACTTATTCCATCTTTTATCTGAGCTTCTGTATGTCGATAAAATTGGTTCTGAACTGAGAATGCAACTCAGACCGCCCTTAACACGGAATTTGATCCCTTCGTGACAATACAGCTCGGCTACAATTTGTTGTTTGTTCAAAACTGCAAATTCCTCAACATCTCCACATATTACGCGTGAATGGGTTCGAATCCTGGCCCGGCACTAAAGATTTCATTATGTATTATCAAGCTCTAGCATGAGAACGCCTATCTGCTGGTGGATAATAATTTTGATTTTTAATGTATTTTCATTCGTTGTCAACACTAACGATATCTGACGTTTTTGACTCCCAGTGGGACACAGAGCTATTCGCGAGTTTATGAGTTCAAGATGTTATTCCGAGCTGTTGGCGGAGAAAAATTCGGTATCTGACGTCTCTTTGTGTGTACTCAACAACGATATGTGTGGGGCTCTATTCCCTGTGAGCACTGAACTCTTCGTCATATTATTTCTAGTTCAAACTATGCTCACATGTCGCTGCTGGTGCAACAAATGCATATTTAACGTTCGTTTTCTCTAGAATATAACAGCGATAGTTTCCGTGTTGGAGTCCTGGGAAGGAAAATATTAATGTTTCGTCTCGTCATTTCAGTTAAAACATCTAGCTACCGCCGAGAAAATCCGATATGTCACAGTTGGTTATGCTTCGATATCAGTTCGATTAGGTTCTGGGTTCGAATCCCTGTCCAACACAAGGCTTTACCTCACGGAATTTCAAGTAAGTTACTTGTGAAGAAGCAATATTTAACATCTCTCGTAATTCGTTAACAGGGACAAGATATGCTGGGTAGGAATTCGCGTCCGTTAAAAATATATGTGTTATGTAATTTAAAGTTGATATTTGCTAACTGATACTCTCTAAAATCGAGGTATATCACTCTCTGTATGCCTAATCAGGAATGACTGTTAGTTTGCGTCAGTCATGAAATCTTTGCTTAGTCTGCCTGACCTGGGGTTGAATCCATATGCAGAACGAGACGGTTCATCTTGTCATTTGAAGTTCATACTTATTCTCAACTAGCTGCTCGTGGATAACTTAAATTTTTAATGTCATTTTGTGTTAAATAATAAGTACTGTATGTTACTTTGAAGTGGAAATCGTGAATACGACGAACTCACTACGTGCATTACCTATCTGACGTAATAATGAGTGTGGTAACATTTCAGGTGTGTCATTTATTGTAATAAATGTGAGCTTACAAGCCTTAAGGACACTCTTATCTGTGATAATGTGTTCCCTGATATTTGTAACATCGTGGTATTACTTTACATCTTGAGTTACTGCGATACAGAACTGTGTTTTCTAGTGGTGACTTTTTGGAACCATTTTCAATAGTCAAACGACTGTACCAAGGAGCGATTAGAGGACCTGCTAGACAGCCGCGTTATGCCGGTTGCATGAGAATCAGGCGAAATGCAATTCATGTTGTTCGGATACTTTTGCCTGCTTCCTAGTCACTATTTTTGTTGTTAAGTTTATCGCTAAAGTCATTTGATACTCCACATTAATTTCATTCTACCTCGGTCTATTCTTAGTTGATGTTCTGTACTCATTAGACTCTCGTTCATTCCATCAAGTACTGTAATTCTTTTCCACCTTCACTGACGATACCAATGTCATCAGTGAATCTTATCATTGATTTCCTTTCGTCCAGCATTTTAATCTTACTTCTGAACCCTTCTTATATTTCTGTCATTGCTTCTTTGATGTATAGACTGAATAGTACGGGCGAATCACTGCATTTCCGTCTTACAGCCTTTATAATACGGACAATTCGTTCTCGCTCTTCCATTCTTATCGTCCCCTCTGTGTATGGCTGGGATACATGGCTGTTAATCATGGCCAGCTGAGGTGGCCGAGCGGTTCTAGGCACTGAAGTCTGGAACCGCGCGACCGCTACGGTCGCAGGTTCGAATCCTGCGTCGGGCATGGATGTGTGTGATGTCCTTAGGTTAGTTAGGTTTAAGTAGTTCTAAGTTCTAGGGGACGGATGACCTCAGAAGTTAAGTCCCATAGTGCTCAGAGCCATTTGTTAATCACGTCAACACTTTTTATCTTTCTTATGTAGCAACAGGCCTTTTATGGGTTTAGCGTCAAACTGAACTTAGTTAGTTAAACATTTCTTTTGTTTGTAACAGATCTGAGGATGGCAGTAGCTGTGACCGGTAATAGTGTAAAAATTTTGTGTGATCAAGAGGGTCCTGTAAAATAAAGTGCAAAGTTTTAGAGGCTGCTGATGGAGGACTAGACTTTACGAACTGAAGAGGTGAGCTGAATTTTATTTATTGAAATATTTGTTTGCGGCTGGTAAAAAACTTTGCAGGCTAAAGTGGTGATACCGTCGTGCCTATAGGACCATCAGCTTCGAAGCCGACGTTGGGCACCATTGATCCCAAAGACAGCAAGGGTCTGTAAGTACAAAACTGTCTCACTATCGACTTAACAGTTCATGAATCCAAGTTGCTTATGACAATAATGTACAGAATAATGGAAAAGTAAATTGTGGAGGTCTCACATAACGACCAGTTCGGCTTTCGGAATGATAAACGCACAAGAGAGGAACCAGTTAAACTGCGCTTGGTAGTGGAAGGAAGGCTAACGAAAAATCAAGACACGTTCTTGGGTTTGCCGACCTGTAAAAGACAGTTGTTATTGTAAAATGGTACAAAGTCGTAGAAATTCTGAGAACAATGCGTCTACACTAAAAAACTAAGACGGGTAATATTCTGTGTGTGTAAGAACCAAGAGGGGACGATAAGAATGGAAGAGCGAGAACGAATTGTCCGTATTATAAAGGCTGTAAGACGGAAATGCAGTGATTCGCCCGTACTGTTCAGTCTATACATCAAAGAAGCAATGACAGAAATATAAGGAGGGTTCAGAAGTAAGATTAAAATGCTGGACGAAAGGAAATCAATGATAAGATTCACTGATGACATTGGTATCGTCAGTGAAGGTGGAAAAGAATTACAGTACTTGTTGGATTGAACGAGAGTCTAATGAGTACAGAACATCAACTAAGAATAGACCGAGGTAGAATGAAATTAATGTGGAGTATCAAATGACTTTAGCGATAAACTTAACAAGAAAATTAGTGACTCGGAAGCAGGCAACGAAATGTGCTGCTTTGAAACCAAAAACCAAATGACGGGTGAAGTAAAAAAGAATAAAACAGGCAAAGACGGCATTCTTCTCCCAAATAAGTCTACTAGAATCAAACAGAGGTCTTAATTCATGAAAAAAATTTCTGAGAATGTATAGCGTTTTATCACAGTTCTAACCCACTCTCTTGCATGATGACCAACACTGACTCGCTGTCAGGTGCCATCGAGTGCCTGCCCACGAAGAACACTCCCCTCTGGGCCCACGATTACAAAAATGACTCCAAATGCTACAGTGAGTAGAATCTATGAACCTGGAGACACATCATCGTCCACACAATCCCAAAGACAGCAAGAGCCTATAAGTACAAAACTATCTCACTATCAACTTAACAGCTCAGTCGTCATCCTGACAGCGCACCGCCGCCAAGAACAGGGGGTTCAACGCCGATCTTTCACGCTGGACGTAGAACCTAGAGCAGCGATACATCATAAACATTACTAATAAATGGATACAGGTTCTGAACTGCTGTATTTACCCTTGCTCCTCATTAGAGATGAGGCGTCGGAATGGCCACCCGGACAAGCCTACACTTTCTCCCCCACCCTCCAACGTGGTCTACACTACCTAACGCAGCCGTCTCGTTACATATAACACGCCAAGATCTGAAGTAACTGTAGTCGACATCAAATAGTTTTGTCTGTCATGGTAGAGAATGCATATAAAATCCTACAGCGTCTGCTACAGTATCAAAACTACTTTCACTATGGAATTTTCTCAAATCGCAGCATCAAGCTATAATTAATGTATAATAAAGTTTCTGAAATACATTTGTCTAGATAACATATTTAACTGATTAACGTTGCAAGATGACAGGTTATGAACGTACGAGGTAAGCGATTGCAAATGTGAAGTGCTGATACATTAATAACCGGTGTAGCCGCTAGAGCGCTGAATGCAAGCAAGCAGATGATCATGCGTTGCATTGAACATTTGCCGGATGTCAATTTGTGGGATGCAGTTCCATGCCTGCTGCACTTGGTCGGTCGAGAGAGGGATGGTTAACGCTCTTTGTTGATGACGCCAGAGTTGTCGTCCGGTGAAACTCCATACGTGGTCGATTGGAGACACACCTGGTGATCGAGCAGGCCAAGACAACATGTCGACACTCTGTACAGCGTGTTGGGTTATGACAGCGGTATGTGGGAGATCGTTATCCTGTTGGAAAACACTCCTGGAATGCAGTTCATGAATGGTCAAATCACCAGACTGACGTACAAATTTGCAGTCGGGATGCGTGGGATGACCACGAGAATGCACGTAGGCCCAGTGTGTCAAGCAAGCAGACAAGTCGGTTGCAGGTCCTCAGCTGGCCCCCTTCTAATTAACACCCGGCGATTCCTAGCAGCTATGTAGAACTAGCTTACACCAGAAAACACAACAGACGTGCACCCTGCCCAGCAATGAACTCTCGTTTGACACTACTGCAGCCGCAAATGGCGATGATTTGGGGCCAATGGAATGCACGCTGCAGGCCGCCTGGCTCTGAACTCTCCTTGAAGTAACCGATTTGTAACAGTTCGTTGTGTCACTGTGGTGCCAACTGCTACTCAACGCCATAAACATTGGTCTACCCTCCAGGTACTCCCATAAGACCGTCTGAATCCAGTTCTCCTTGCAGACCGTACATTCGCGTGACCAACACTACCTGCAGTCATGTACAGCGGCTACATTCTTGCCATGTCTTTCCGCAGTATCGCAGGAGGAACATCGCTTCTCGTAGCCGTATTAGACGACCTCGCTCAAATTTAGTGAAACGTTGATAACGGCGCCTTTGTCGCCTTAAAGGCATTCTTGACAACATCAAGTCACCACGTACAATCTCAAAGATAGCTAATGCACACAACCGTTACAGCGTGTATTCAAAGCAAACCTGATTTGCAGCCTCATAGTGGTGCTACTAGTGCCACTTACGCGACTGGTAATTTTAGTAGACCCCTTTCAGATGGAGAAACATGCTCACCAGCTTTCATGTATGTCGCACAACTCCTTCTTGGTGTTGCAAAAAATTTCCCACACTATATACCGGGTGACTACAATCAAACCTTCCCTATTTAACACGTTATAACACGGAAACCAATAGCTGCACGAAAACCAAACTTGGTATCATGGACATGTCAAGTACATGGGGAAGACAAATAATGCAGAATCAGTTCAATTGAAACACTTTTAATGTGCTGCTACGGCACATCATACCATAACATACTTGTACCATTACTGCTACAAAAAGAGATCATTATGGCGCCCATCAGTGTCCAGAAGAGTCTGAAAGTGCAGGACTGCATTCTGTACAGCAGAACGAAACATGTTCGTAGGTATGCTGGCTACCTCTCTTGATATGCTGCGCTTCACATCAGCATATGTGCAAATGTTTCCGTGGTATACCCTGTCCTTCAGGTAGCCCCACAACAAGAAATCACAGGGAGTGAGATCGGGTGATAGTGCCGGCCAAGCGTTTGGAAAGAATCGGTTGATAATTCGATCGTTACAAATGTGTCTCGGAGAAGCAGGTTAACTTCACGAGTGATTTGCGGTGGGGCCCCATCTTGCATGAAAACTCTTGAGTTCAATGCGTCTCTCTATTGTAGGGCGGGTGTGACAAGCTGGCGAAGCACAGTTGTAGCGCTGGCCAGTCACACTGCACGTCTTCTGTTCTCGAGCACCAACCTATTCAAAAACGAATGGGCCAACGAAGGACGTAGCCGTGAAGCTACACCGTACCGTGACACGTTCACCATACAGAGGAACTTCATGCACAGTGTCTGGAGGTGAAGATCCCCATACTCGGCGGTTCTGTGTGTTCACCTCATCCGTCAGAGAAATATGAGCTTCGTCTGTCGATAGGATGCTCCAGGGCCAGCCCTCGTCAACGTCAATCATTGCGAGAATATGGAAAGCGAAGTCAACACGTTGTTGTGTGTCCTGTAGTGCAAGCTGCTGCATCTTCTACGGATAACATTTGAGAATGGTTCGAAGCATCTTCCGTACAGTGGACCACGTGATGTTCGACTATCGTGACAAAGCGCGCACGTTGCCTCACGATCGGGAATTGCGGGCAGTATTGTCTGCCATAGCAACAGCGATTTCATCAACCACCTGTGGTGCAACTGGTCGTCGGCCTCATCTCGGAGCGCCGTCCATTTCTCCAGTTGATTCGAACTTCACAGCAGGTGGAGGAAGAGGACCCTTCCGTAATCAGGGTGGCCGAGCGGTTCTAGGCGCTACAGCCTGGAACCGCGCGACCGCTACGGTCGCAGGTTCGAATCCTGCCTCGGGCATGGATGTGTGTGATGTCCTTAGGTTAGTTAGGTTTAATTAGTTCTAAGTTCTAGGGGACTGATGACCTTAGAAGTTAAGTCCCACAGTGCTCAGAGCCTTCCGTAATCCTTTCAGCCGGCGATATTCTCTAAGTGCAGCTGCAGCATTACTGTTGTTTTGATAATAGAACTTCACCAATAATGCCCTGTTCCTTTTGTCCAAGCTCGTGTTGACACGTCAATAAGTGCGACTGCTCACGTGCGTGGGGCTATGAATCACGATGACTGATCAAGTCACCTGGTGCCCATGTTTGCAACTAGACGGTGGCGCTGTGATGCTTGGAAATCATTCACCTCGTACTCTGGACATTAATGCTACCAGGTTTGGTAGTTGTACAGTAATTGGTTTCTGTGTTGTAACGCGTTAAAGAGGGAAATTTTATCTATAACCACTCAGTATAAAGTACGTAACAGGTATTGTACATATATTTCTATTGGTGACTGAGGACGGTGTAATGAATAACATTACATCTGTATTTACGTCGTTTGCAGACTAATTATTATAGCTATTAGGAGTAGTATGTTATTATGTTGGGTAATACCTCTATGTAGATGAGTCAAGAGCGAGTCACTAATGCTTATTCTCCCCTGGGGTGTAGGCTAAAATGGTTCAAATGGCTCTGAGCACAATGGGACTTAACTTCTGAGGTCATCAGTCCCATAGAACTTAGAACTACTTGAACCTAACTAACCTAAGGACATCACACATCCATGTCCGAGGCAGGATTCGAACCTGCGACCGCAGCACCTGGGGTGTAGGTCAGGTGTTGAAATATGGACACGCGGACGAAAAACGGGTAATCTATACAGAATAGCTTAGTCCCCATAGTGGTGCAGTTACAACTATGTAGGAAACATCAGGCCGTAAAGTTGTGAATTATTTGTTCAACGTAGGGTTAAAACGATCAACATACTGATGTGTGTACATATTAAGGCATCATTTATGTTTTTAAAAAAAGCCAGTACTTATACCTGTTGACAGCTGAGTAAAGTCTTCGAAATGGAACAGAGTGAACGAATACCTATTTTGTACAAGGATATTTTCGTCTATCGTTAACGCCAGTGTCCATATACGAGATTGTTTTCTTGCACCTGTGAGCTGTGACAGAATGTTTATTCCCAAATTTTTGTTGCCAAGCGGAGGTACTTGGTAACGTGACGTCTTTGATCTTCAAAACAAACGCTAGTGCGCAGCATTAAATACTAAAACTCTCCACGATTTCTCTTGACGGATATCCACAATTGTTATTCATCATCAATGATAAAATCCACTACAGTTATAAAAATTATTTATTTCTAAAAATGAAACCGGTAAGTGTTCTCCACGATTTATCTTGCAGTGAGGACTCGTCGTAATTCGCCCGCCTTTCTTCAATTATCTAGTAGATGCATCCACTGCGCCATCACTGCCTGTTGACTTTCACCATCTCTCTCTCTCACACACACACACTCGCTGTCTGTCTGTCTGTCTCTCTCTCTCTCTCTCTCTCTCTCTCTCTCTCTCTCTCTCTGTGTGTGTGTGTGTGTGTGTGTGTGTGTTTTCAGTGAATACATAGGCGTGAGAGCATCCTCTACATGTGTTCACAACAATCTACTGTACTAAGAGCACCGACGTGCACCCATGGACTGAATGACGCCTTGTAATGTCGCACGCTTGTGTCGTGGTACGGGAAGCGTATAACCGCACCAGAAATGAATGGGGAATCGATTCTAGCGACGGTATGCGCAGTGAACGGGGAAATCCACTGACATAAACGATTTTGACAAGGGAATATCGTCACCGCCCGACGTCTGGGAACGAACATTACAGAAACGGCGAACTTCATCGGCTGCTGGCATAGTGCTGTGAGCACACCGCTCAGCAGTAATTGTTTTGTATGAGGATCCGCCGCACAAGACCTACGTGGATCAAACTGCATCGATGATTATGAATGCAGCTGAGCACAGGGCCTTATGAATCATATCTACACCTGCACGATTACTCTGCAGTTCACAGTTAACTCCTTGGCAGAGGATTCATCGAACCACCTTGAAGCTATTTGTCTACTGTTCCACTCTCGAACAGCGCGTGGGAAAACAAAGCGCTGCTCCAGAAGAGGATAGACAGGTGTAGTGTAAGCAGTCTCTTTAGTAGACCTGTTGCATGTCCTAAGTGTTCTAGCAATATATCACAGTCTTTGGTTCGCTTTTCCACGCAACATTATCTATGTGATAGTTCCAATTTACATTATTCGTACTTGATAGTTCCAATTTACATTATTCGTACTTCTAAGCCGTAAGTACTTAGTCGAATCCAAAGCCTCTAGATTTGTGTGATTTATCGCGTAACCGAAATTTATCGCGTTCTGTTTAGTACTCAAGTGGATGACTTCACACTTTTCATTAATGTAGAGTCAGTTACCGCTTTTCTCACCATACAGATATGTTGAATTAATCATCACCAAAACAGGAGGAGTAAATATTACAGAATTCGAATCAAGATCAACTGCCGACATGAGTAACTTAGACACAGATAGCGTTGGTGTAGTGGAACAGCTTGAATCACTTAATAACGGCAAGTCTTCCAGCACAGACTGCAAACCAGTTAGGTTCCATTCAGAGTTTGCTGATGTAGTAGCTCCATACTTAGGAATCACGTACATTCGCTCACTAGTCGACAAGATCCGCACCAGAAGACTGGAAAGTTGCACAGGTCCCACCAGTGCTCAAGAAAGGAAATAGTAGTAATCTGCTGAATTACAGACCCATATCACTAACGACGATTTGCAACAGAATTTTGGAACGTGTACTGTGTTCTAATATTCTGAATTACTTTGAAGGAAACGATTTCCTGACAAATAGTCAATACGAATTCGTAGAATATCATTCTTGTAAAACATAACTAGCTCTTTATTCTCTCGAAGTAACGAGTGCTTTCGGCAGGGGATATAAAATCGATTCCATATTTCTAGATTTCCATGAGACTTTTCAACGCCGATCCTCCCAAGTGACTTCTAATCAGATTTCTATCGTCTCAGGCCTGCCACTTCCTGTCACAAGAGTTACAGTTCGTAGCAGTTAACGAAAGTCATCGATGAAAACAGAAGTTAAATCTAGCGTCCCCCAGTGAAGTGTTACAAGCCGTGTGCCGTTCGTGATCTATATTAACTATTTAGGGGACAATCTGAGCAACCCTCTTAGACTGTCTGCAGGTGACAGTGTCATATCCAATACTGTAAATTAGAATTACATATTAATACCTTCAGCTGCTGACTGGCGTCAATATATATCAACGGGGACAGGTGAAAATGTGTGGCCTGACCGGGATTCAAACCCGGACTCTCCTGCTTACATGGCAGACCCTCTGTTCATCTGAGCCACCAAGGGCACAGAGGAGAGTGCGACTGCAGAGACTATCTCGCGCGCGGCTCCCACGAGACCCACATTCTCACCTTATACGTCCACACACTACATTCGTAGTGTACCTACCCAACACACTCATTACTCGTGGAAGACATTCTTACCAAGTCCCCTAAGAGTTCGGGTAATATGTGTATATGTGTGCATCTACACAAAAGAGGAAGGTCACGGCCGGTATTGCCAGAACTATATACTTATGACACCATATCCATATAATACTGTAAATGGATCAGTGGAAACGTGTCGCCTGTCACATGACTCATGTTATGGGGGACAGTTACCTTTGGTAACAACTGTAGACCCCAAGAAAGCGGTAGACAACACGAACATTACTCGGGACCACCTGCATTCCTTCGAACTCGATGACTGCCCCTGACTGCTATGACTACTTCCAGCAGGGTAACTGTCATAGTTGTAGGACCAGAATATTGCTACAGTGGTTTGAGAAGCGTGGTACTGAACTTAGTTTCACGTCTCGGCTGACAAATTCGTCTGGCTACCCGACTAAATAAATCCTAGACTCTATCGTGCGACAAATATGCCCCCACATACCTGCGGCTCGTAAATTTCGTGACCTGCGCGGAGACGTCTGGTACCACATGGCTCCTGAGAACTAACAAGGCTTGCCGAAACCATGTCGTGGAGAATCGCTTTTGTGTTGCGTTCGAAAGACGGATCAATACATTATGAAGTAGAATATCATCAAGTTTTACTGATCAGTGCACGTGCACAACAGAAATGTTTTCAGTGAAAATTGCGAACAATTATTCTGTCCCTGTAGTTTCTTAATCTGTAAACATATGAAGACAAATCTGTAAAGGACTTCGCACTACACATGAATTTATGAAACGTGGAAAGTAGCATCTTTAGAACAGTGAAGTGCTAAAAATGGACAGTAGTATACGTATTTATGGACAACCAAATTTTCTCCTGTTAACGAACACAGTTACAAGTTTAGCCACACACATGGTCCCGTGGTAAGCATCTTACATTATTCTAGGGCAAAGGTAAAGCAGTATTTTCCCTCTATCGTCACTGACTACCTTGGACAAGACATTCTGTAGTTCGCGTTACCGAAGACAAGAGGTCTCATGCCTGTAACTCAGAGCTGTTATTCGAGAATCGTCTCGCGGTCAGTACGACTGTCGCACAGAACCCGTTCTCAGTAATAAAGGAAAGATAGCACTGCAGGCAATTCTCCACGCTCCTAACTGAAGTGCCGGAGCGCCGTAAATCGGAGAGTATGAGGACAGGTCCCAGCTGCACACACCTACCTCTGGTCCCGTCTGAGTGCTAGTCTCCCGTCTGTAAGAATTGCTCATCACATTCATAAACGCCAACACATTAGAAACGTAAACGTGTAATTCGAGCGTTTTTATTAGTTAACAACCATTTACAGCGTGAACGTGACAATTTACTGCCTACACGTAAATATAAATGCACGACCAGCCCAGCAGTAAAATATCTCAGCAGCGGGAATAGAACAGAGTTTTTATTGTCTCTCGGGCGATGAGCTGTTCATCCGTACACGGTCAGGTGTCTCTTAACTTATCGTTCTCTGCCGACGAGGTCACATTCGATGGGCCCCAGAAATTGTCCGAAGCTGCCGTTGAATCGCGCCCCTCCTGTGTAGCCTCATAAACATAGCATTGTTCGGTTCTCCAGAGCATTTGTGCTCTCTCCTGCCTCTTCAAGATCTTAGCTTTTTCTATGTTGGAACAGCAACCATCCGCAAATAATTTACTGAAATGAGTGAGAGTCCGCGATGAACCGTGGTTCGTGAGGTCCAGGACAGTATGCGACAGGTTGTCAGGAAGTGGACACTGCAGGATGTGCACAGTGCTTCGTGGTTCTTACTGACGAAAGACTGTTGTCTTGTTGATGAGTTAGTGGAGAACATAAATGGACATAAATTTTGTCGTGTGGATGACATTGAGAAAAGACACGTCGCCAATGGATGCTGCTTTATGGCAATAAGGTAGCTTGAAGCTCACAGAGAGTTTCACAGATTAACGTTTATTGCGGTCGAAAAATTATTTGATGCTATTAACTGGAAAAAACATTCACCGCATCTAATCAATATTTTAAGAAGTTTTTACGGAAAACATAACAATCTTTCCAGATATTAACAACTTAATAATTGCTCAAGGCAACAGACGAAAATGTAACTGAGAAGTAGATACCGAAATTAACACACATAAAAAAAAAGTTTTGCATCACCTCGTTCCGAGGGTTCCGGAACCTGTACACAATATTAGAATAGAGATCAACATAAGAATCGTTTCAGCTCTTTTTATTGCTCATGAGAACCACCCACTGCATGTTGTACCACCATATAGCGAGACCTTCAGAGGTGGGGTCTAGACTGCACTACACACCGGTACCTCTAATACACAGTAGCACGTCCTCTTGCATGATGCATGCCTGTATTCGTAGTGACATACTGTCCAAAAGTTCATCAAGGCACTGTTGGTCCAGATTGTCCCACTCCTCAACGGCTATCCGGGGTAGAACCGTCAGAGTGGTTGGTGGATCACGTCGTCCATAAACAGCCCTTTTCAATCTGTCCCAGGCATGTTCGATAGGGTTCATGTCTGGAGAACATGCTGGCCACTCTAGTCGAGCGATGTCTTTATCCTGAAGGAAGTCATTCACAAGATGTGCACGATGGGGGCGCAAATTGTCGTCCATGAAGATGAATGCCTCGCCAATATGCTGCTGATATGGTCGCACTATCGGTAGAAGATAGCATTCACGTATCGTACAGCCGTTACGGCGTCTTCCACGACTACCAGCGGCGTACGTCATCCCCACATAATGCCACCCCAAACAGCAGGGAACCTCCACCTTGCTGCACTCGCTGGACAGTCTGTCTAAGGCGTTCGGCCTGACCAAGACTGCCTCCAAACACGTCTCCGACGATTGTGTGGTTGAAGGCATTTGCGACACTCATCGGTGAAGAGAACGTGATGCCAATCCTGAACTGTCCAGTCGGCATGTTGTTGGGCCCATCTGTAACGCGCTGCATGGTGTCGTGGCTGTAAAGATGGACCTCAGCCAGGACTTCGGGAGTGAAGTTGCGCATCATGCAGCCTATTGCGCTCAGTTTGTATCGTAACACGACGTCCTGTGGCTGCACGAAAAGCATTATTCAACATGTTGGCGTTGCTTTCAGGGTTCATCTGAGCCATAATCCGTAGGTAGCGGTCATCCACTGCAGTAGTAGCCACTGGGCGGCCTGAGCGAGGCATCTCATCGACAGTTCCTGTCTCTCTGTATCTCCTCCATGTCCGAAAGTCATCGCCTTGGTTCACTCCGAGACGCCTGGACACTTCCCTTTTAAGTGCCCTTCCTGGCACAATGTAACAAAGCGGACGCGATCGAATCGCGGTATTGACCGTCGAGGCATGGTTGAACTGCAGGTGACACGAACCGTGGAATGACTGGAACTGATGGGCTGTCGGACCCCCTCCCTCTAAAAGCTGCTGCTGATGCTTAGTTGTTCACATCCTTCGGCGGGTTTAGTGCAACCTCTGAACAGTCAAAGGGACTGTGTCTGTGATACAATATCGTCAGTCAACGTCTATCTTCAAGTGTTGTGGAAACCGGGGTGATGCAAATTTTTTTATGTGTGTATTATGAAAATATTTGTTGAATCTTATAGTAAACCGAATAACCTCTGACGCTCACATGATATCAGGATTTTTTCGAAATATGAAATCAATCAATAAAAAGTCACCTATCTTCCGAACAACTACACCTGTCTTGCGAAAGTCTGGAGTTAATTTTCAACTGAACTGACAAATAAAGATGAATTATACAATAACAGCGGGTATTGCTTATCATTGGTAACAACGTAAATGATTGAAAATTGCAACATTTGAGACAGTCGCGGTCATAAGCTCTTTGAAGCGGATACGAAAACTTCGTCCCGTTTGTCCAATAAAATGTTGTGTACAATCATTGCATGGCACTAGACTTACGATTACCGATCCGGCAGCCAACTTACAGCTCTTATGTAATGGAAGCAAGGGCAATACTCTCAATATTCTCGAAGAAATACGTACCGTGCACTACCTAAGGCTACACCCAAACCAAACGCTTCTACGAGTAGCCCCTTCACAATAACAACTGCAGTATCTCGTATTCATTGAATTTTTACTTCATTCAGCGAATGTTTACTATACACCGTTGTGCAGCGTGATTCACTTGTCAGTTTTAGCTATTTTCCTGATTTACTTGGCAATCGTGGGCATTAATCCAGTATGAACCAGGTGTTCATGTGATCGAAAGCCCATTTTAATAGCTCATATTTTAATCAGTTTTAACTAGTGGGATTTATACAAAAGCTAAAATACAGAGCACACTACCCAGAATTTTTCGACTGTGTTGAAAGTGCTAGTAACGTTACCAACGACAAGCAGCACCCGTTGTTTTGTATAATTTATCTTCAGTTGTCAACTCATTAGAAAAGCGAAACGAAAAATAAGGTGCCAATGTCTTAGACAACCCTTATGCCCTCTACCGGCATCTGCTACTACTCGCGCTGCAGGTCGGGCCATTGCCCACACTGGTTTCCGCTATGACCTGTTAGTGGCTGGATCTGCACGCATTGTCATCATTTCCTCATCACAGCCGAAACAGCTGCTTTCCTAAATACCATCACGAATGCAAAACAGATAAGTTGCTACCTTACTAATTTACGGGATTCTGATAGCACAGTTTCGTGTTCTTCCGCTTATCTGCCCTACTATTCAAGTCCAGATTAGTGGTGGTGGTGGTGGTGGTGGTGGTTAGTGTTTAACGTCCCGTCGACAACGAGGTCATTAGAGACGGAGCGCAAGCTCGGGTTAGGGAAGGATTGGGATGGAAATCGGCCGTGCCCTTTCAAAGGCACCATCCCGGCATTTGCCTGAAACG
This sequence comes from Schistocerca serialis cubense, assembly GCF_023864345.2. NCBI lineage: Eukaryota > Metazoa > Arthropoda > Insecta > Orthoptera > Acrididae > Schistocerca > Schistocerca serialis. The sequence continues at coordinate 383,326,388 of NC_064639.1, forward strand.
ATTTAGGGAAATCACGGAAAACCTAAATCAAGATGGCCGGAGACGGGATTAAACCGTCGTCCTCCCGAATGCGAGTCCAGTGTGCTAACCACTGCGCCACCTCGCTCGGTTCTGTCCAGATTAGTACATCCCTCAATAATGACCCGTAATTATCTAAGATTATTGTTGGTCCTTTCAACATCCAGTGCATCTGATGTCGCCAGGATATGTTTCTTACGGAGCGTTGGTAAATCGTATTTGTTTAACAGCTTAATGTTATCCAGCCAAGTGGGTGTTCTTCTACCTTCTTCATAGTAGGTACTATCGGCTTTGGAATTTAACGCCATCTAATTTGTATGTATGCTATTGTAGATTAACCTGAAATGTGATTCGTTATCGCGGAAACGGCTTTACCTTGATCTCACAATAAATGGGGGTTAGCAGCTACAAGTGGACACCAATTTTTTTTATTTTTGAAGATTTCACCACAAGATTTTTTAAAAAGATCTTTTGAGTATGCACAGATTAAGCTGCGGTTGGCCAAATAAGAAACTTATATGTCTACAAGTGGTTGTAAGTGCAAACCCTAAATGGAGTTCGTAACTGTACATAAAAGAGGGGTTCGATTTAATGATAATACGTAAAGGTTAACGACTGCTTTACAAGTTTTGCAAATTCATTGAGGTAGAAAGAGCACCTCTACGTAAAACACATTAATTAAGCCGCACATATTGTTCTGGCGTAAAGTTAAGCGCCGGAAACGATAGCGCAGGGAGGGGTGTGAAGAAGACGTCAGTCAACTGCGCGCTGACCGACCTCTCTTCAGGATGAGAAGACGACAGCAGTAGCCTCGAAGCGAAGAGGACATAAGCGCCGCGCCGACTGTTCGTGGCCCGAGTTCTACAGAAGCGTCAAGACCAGCGACCTGGATGGAAGCATCCACTGTATTACTTCACTTGTATTGGATTCATTATACTGAAGGGCATTGATTATACTGCATGTCGCCGTTTGCTTGCGACACATCTATGTATTTCTCAAAGCTAATTACTGCAATTGATTCATTTCGTAATAAAACACTTTAATACGATTTTCTCGAAGTGTTGTCTAGCGATCCGAGAAGCAGGTTTCCTAGAAACCCCATCTTTGGCAACTAGGCAGGATACAACACATATGACGAGCGATTGTTTTGTTAGCCGATACTCAACGACTCGTCAGTATGCGGCCAGAAAGTGAATATCGGTTGAAGTTAGCATAGCTGAACAGTTACAGTCTGCTGGTATCGAAAAAGTTTTAGCACCTTTCGTCATTTCCTTTTCACTGATGGTGACATAATTACACTGCCAGATAAACAAAGTGAAGCACCCAAAACGGGCAGAGGACGAAATGAAACTTCAACGGTTGAGAAGGTACATGATATATTACAGTGATTAAAAGAACGTAGTCAAATTTACAAAGAGCTTTGCAATATGAGAACTCGGAAGCATCAACTCACTTATCAGTATGACGTTGCACCCCGTCTGCCCTGAATGCATAACAGCTTGGATTAAGATGGGTGTCACAAAGTCGTTAGCTGCACTCCTGAGGTAAACTAGCTAATAACTGTACCCGAATAAGTCGGCCGTAGTGGCCGAGCGGCTAAAGGCGCTACAGTCTGGAACCGCACGACCGCTACGGTCGCAGGTTCGAATCCTGCCTCGGGCATGGGTGTGTGTGATGTCCTTAGGTTAGTTAGGTTTAAGTAGTTCTAAGTTCTAGGGGACTTATGACCACAGCAGTTGAGTCCCATAGTGCTCAGAGCCATTTTTTTTTTTTTTTTTTTTTTTGTACCCGAATAGGCACTAGGATGTATTCGACGTCCGAGCTGGTCCCACACATTTTCTATCGTGAATAGATCTCTGGATCTTGCTGGCCCAGGGAGTATCTCAAAATTACACATACAATTCATTGAGAGACGTGCCGCATATGGACGAGAATTGTCCCGTTAATAAAACCAGCACCACGACACAGTTGCATAACAGGCAACACGTCAGGACGTAGGATGTCTGTAAAGTATCGTTGCGTCAGCAGACTTCCCTGAATCACTACGAGCCATAACCTGAAGTCATACTTGATGGCTCCCCACACTATGACGCCAAAATTAACACTGTTGAGTCTCTCCAAAACATCAGACGAATGGGATGTCTTCAAAGGTCGCCGCCATACTCGCCGACGATGCTCCTCGGAAGTAATCCCTGAACACAACGTGACGCTGTTCATCAGTATTCCATGCTTTCCGGTCACGGCACCATTCCAAATGCACCCGTTTATGTTGTGGTGTTAACAGCAGAACTAGTAATTCCCTAGTCAGGCTGCCGCTGTCCCCGATTAATGGTGCTGATTGACACAGGGTGTTGTCGGATGGTAGAAGCAGATGTGAAGGGTCAACGACTTCTTTGGTGCACAATACGGCGATCCTCCCTTGCGGTGATCAGATGTGGCCGACTGGAACGTTGGTGAGTATCTGAACCCTCACGTCCCCAAGCAGTCCAACATCGGGCCAATGTCACACCCAAATGTCCCATAAATATTGATATTGCATGATACTTGCTTTCCGCACCCGCAGCAGGCCTCCTCAATTTTATAAATGGCACCTGTACTATAGAAGACGCCGGCGGCCATTTGCAGCAACAAGCATCAATACTCAAACTAAAGTTTTATGCGGTGGTTTTGATCAAGTTAGAATTAGAATATTATTATAATGAAGTTTTAATACCACCTTACAGAGTTTATTAAATGAAATATGCCCATGAGTGGGACATAGACAGGTGATTAACTGAAATACGCATACCAAATATTCTGTGAAATGATAATGGAATATGGTGTGGCTGGGAGAAGTCACTGTAACATATTTATATAATAACACAATCACATTTATTCAATAAACATTACCATCTCAAATATTCCCTCTCACTTATCACGGAATGCTGGCGTGATAAAAATAGTATCATATCCAAGTAGACTTAGTTAAACATCCGGCTAACATGTGCCGTGAATTGACAATGACTACCGCCTGCACGTTTCTATCATCATTTAGCCACACACACACACACACACACACACACACACACACACACACACACACACACACTAACATTCACTCTATTCATTTTATCTAACAGATAAAGAGAGGAAGGTTCCCATACATCAAGTGGGACAACATTGGGAGAGAGCACATGGTTCCAACTGTAACTTTAATTCGGTCAAGTCCCGTCTTCACGTTTAACTAACTCCGCGAGTTTTACTGGATATTATGAAGGAACAATTAAATCACACGCGTGAATTTACGTAGAAGATCCAGCTCGATCACGAAATGTGATTACGTCGAGCTGAAGCTTCTCACCAAGAAATGCACGGGGTCTGCGGACCACGTGTTACCAATCTCTCCACAATCAGGAGTCAATAAACACATTTAAATAAAATACACTTTGCATATATACTTCACACTCACACTGAAATACAAATTGAGCAATTCTGAGTATTACTCGGCAATGAGCGCCTGTTCACTCCCAAGTGCAGTGAACACAATTCCCATGAAATTACTTGGCAAAAGAAATCATCTGCCTATCTCTCCTAACCGAGATGATTCTAGGAAATACCATAGTGGCTTTCCTCAGCAGGGAAGCTGCTTCCAAGTTCAAAGTGAACATGGAATTCTAAATCTTCGCTAACTATCGGAGCGATAGAGCAGAGCGTGCTTACTGACCCAGGTCTTCCCAGCAACAACCCCGATGCGGTCTCCCACGTCCGGCTCCACACATCGTGGCCGCAGGGACTCAGAGATGCCGCACACGGTTATTTGCCAACCTAACGAGCGCTAATGACGCGCGTGGAGCTTATGCCTCTCTGGTCCAGCGCAGTCGCGCTCTACTAGATTCGAGGTTGGCTACACTTCCACTATGCCTATAGCACACCCACAGCCGACATCTCACGCATACCTCATCATACGTTCGCATTCACACCTTGCAGACAATTACCATATCTAATATTAAAATGATCGTCTATATTTAAATAACCCTGTCTTACTAATTATCATCAGACTCTTCCCTGAGTGTCGGAAGGGCACTCAGGTGTCTTTAGTTGTGGGGTCGAGCCATGTAGCGGCTTACATGGAGCCGTTACAATATTGCACAGTTCGACCAACCAGCCAAATTTGTCACACGCTGACAAAGCTGTCTCGCACAAGTATACGGCATTTCCGTGTCCTTCTCTGTGACAACAAGTGCTGCTGTTCTCTACCCCTATATACAGTATCATGCTTGGTAACAACACTGAACACCAACAGCTCTAATGCACTCTGGTGGCCTTTCTACGAGGAAGTGCCTCCGAAGATTTTATGTGAAAACTCTTAAGGTTTCCTAAATAAGACAAGCCTAATTAACGTTATACATGTTTATTCTTCTAATGTAGATATTTATTTATCGAGGTAGTCTCCTTGGCGACCAACACATATCTCGCAATGAGAGATCAGTTTGTTGATACCACCACTGTAGAATGTTCGACTTCGTCGACGAAGCCACAACCTCACCTCCACTTGCACTACTTCGTCAGTGGAAGGTAAAATCGGATGGGGCCAAGTCGGGAATGTACGGAGTATGACCGATGGCAGTGAACTCAGGGCGTAGGATTGCTGCAGACATCGTATCGCTCGTATGCTGTCTAGGACTGTTATGCTGAAGCAGATGGTGCTCCATGTGTTGACGAGCTCTTTGAATTCGTGAAACTCGATTACAGCAAGCTGGCCGCGCGGGGTAGCCGCACGGTCTCGGGGGCCTTGTCACGGTCCGTGCGGCTCCCCTCGTCGGAGGTTCGAGTCCTCCCACGGACATGGGTGTGTGTGTTGTTCATAGCGTAAGTTAGTTTAAGTTAGCTCAAGCAGTGTGTAGGCTTAGGGACCGATGACCTCAGCAATTTGGTCCCATAAAACCTTACCACAAATTTCCAAATTTACAGCAAGCTTATTCTCACCCACGGACTTACTTACTTACTTTGCACACGGCCATGTCACACACTATAGTTCGAAGCCCTCTGGTGGCAGAGGGTTGCAACTAACACCCCAGCGAAGCGGGGAAGCTGACCGAGTACTATGCATGACATTTAATACCTTAAATGATACTGAGTACAGAATTTAAAAAATCGGAGGCATTACTTTTCAGAGACGCTTCGTGCCTGTCGCAGAGAACTGCAAATCATTTACATCTCCACCGATGGTAACTATATGTGTACGAAATTACAGTCACATCGAACCAGGAACTCTGGGTGCCTCGCTTTTTTTTGTCAGGCAGTGTGTCTTGTTTTTAACCTATTATTAATATTTATTTTAAAATTACGTTAACTGAATCTTCCGATGGTTCTAGGTACAACACAGTGTAATAAATGAAAAGAGCTAGTTTACTTTTGTTCTACAGTATCAATTTATTACATTTACCGTGTAAGACGTATGCTTTGCCGGCGATGGGCGAGGCATGACAGAATCTCTGACCAGAGAGTAGTTTGTCGTTAGTTGTTGCTTGTCGCTAGTCTGCGCTCGTCTGCGCGAGTCGACAGTAGTCTGGTGTAGTCTGCGTGAGTCGGTGGGAGTCGGCATGTGTCGGCTGTGTGCTCTGCTCGGGTCTCTGGTTAGGACTCTGGAGGATGAGTATTGTTGTAGAAGGTAAAGAAGCAGCCTTGCGCATATTTAATAAAGTATGTTAATTGTAATTTAATTTGTTCCAAAAAATGCCTCAATAATAATTTTTATAATATAAAGTAACTCTTTTAAAGAAAAGCATTCATTTCAATTTAAAGAATATTTCCAATGCATTATCATTCCTTCCAAGAATCAAAAAAAAAATAATAATAATAATATACGCCAGCATTGCACGAAGCTGTGTCGAAAAATATCTAATTAAGAGCAGATATAATTGCAGTTTTTATTGAGGTAAGAATTTTTGCTTTTTTATTCAGAATACAGGGCCGAAAGGCAGCGCTGCTGTCCTCATAAAATTTATCAGGTTAGTAAACTTTTTTATTATTTTGGTGTTTAGGAATTTTTCTGTTTCGAACTTGACATTAAATGAGAAAAGAATTTTGTGGGAACATTAAATGTGAAGGCATTTTTGCACGCAGACTATAAATGGGAGCCAATTTTGTTCAGTGGTTACAATATTTAAAACTCATTTAATTATTATTCTTTGGGAAGGTTACACTTGGCTCATTTTCATTTAACATTTTTCTGTGGGGAGGTTACACTTGGCGACATCCGGCCAGGATCGTATTTCTTTGTGAATCTTCTGATAAGTAGTCATATTTCTGCTCTTATTTACTTAAACGTAGTTTGCATCTGGCGCAACGCATTTACTAATTTGTCACTCCTTCTTTCACAGATCATCGGCAATTTGTTGCTCTTTGTTGTATTTGTGTTTGTTGCATTTTGCATTGTCTTTGTTTCATTTGTGAATAATTTTGGTTTGTGAAAAATGCCGCGAAAAACTGTTAACAGTACATCGCGATGTGTAGTGAGTGAAATAGCCGACTCAAATAATTTGACCGATAGTACTTGCGACACTGCCGGCCGCGGTGGTCTAGCGGTTCTAGGCGCTCAGTCCGGAACCGCGCGACTGCTACGGTCGCAGGTTCGAATCCTGCCTCGGGCATGGATGTGTGTGATGTCCTTAGGTTAGTTAGGTTTAAGTAGTTCTAAGTTCTAGGGGACTGATGACCACAGCAGTTAAGTCCCATAGTGCTCAGAGCCATTTGAACCATTTGCCAACTTGCGACACTCAGTGTAATGTTGACAATCCTCCATTTACAGACAATGAGTGCGTACTGACCAATAGTAATGATTTTGATCCTAATGATGAACAAATAAATTCAATTGTGTCCTCTGTTAATTTGACGACAATTGATGATGCGGGACGTTCTGTTACAATGAACGCTGCCCAGGTTGACACACCCGGTTTGCAAAATTTACGTAATGAACAGACAAATTTTTGTAACGAAAATGAACAGTGTAATCAGAATACGTCAGATTTATTTAATTCCGAGGTAGTGACCAATAGTGCACATCCGATGGGCAAACCTTTTTGTGAATCACAGAATAACCAAATGGTTACAGAAAACGTGACAAATGGACATACACCATCACACAGCACAGAGAATGCAGCAGCTACTTTTGGCTTGGATCAAATTATGGCAGTATTGCTACAGTTTAAGAAAGAATATGACAACAATCACAAACAACAGAATGAAAGACAAGAGAACAATCTCAAACAACTTAGTGAAAATCTCAAACAACAACTTAATGAAAATAATGAGAATCTCAAACAACAACTTAATGAAAAATTATACAACAATTCCAAACAACTTAGTGAACAGAACAAACAACTTAATGAAAAACAAGACAACCTTAATTAAATACTAGACAACAACTACAAACAGTTGAGTGAAAAACAAGACAACCTTAATGAAAAACTAGATAACAATTCCAAACAGCTTAGTGAACAGATTACAGCCGTTGCCGCACAATGTCATGATACTAAAGAACAGTTACATGAGGAAATTGAGGCTTGTGCTAGGAAAAGTAGTGAAGAAATTAGATCTGTTGCTCAAGAATTAAGGGATATGCAAACAGCTACAACAGAATCACTTAGAGACGAAATTAGTGCAGTCGCTAAACAATGCTCTGAAAACACAACACAGTTACGCGACGAGTTTAAATTAATGTCAGCAGAACTTTCACGCACACTGGATGCAAAAGTAGACGCGAAATTTGACCAACAGAACAGTCAAATTGACGAGCGTTTTAGTCATCACCTACAAAACAGTGAAACACGTTTCCGTAAATTTATACAGAGACAGAATAAAGTAAAGCGACAAGTCATCGAAACAATTACCGCACAGAGACAGGAAGATAAACGTAAATTGTTTACGAAAGCGAAAACATACGTAGACAACAATATTGCTACAGTATCAGACGAAATTAATATTATCAAACAGTTGAACACCGAATTGCGTGATGAAATTTCCGATCTTAAAACAAAAACAGACACACACACAGTAGACTTTCAGACAGTGACCGACAGACTTGAACAATTAGAACTAATTCAGGATCCCGATGTCATCAAGGCTGACGTTAAAAAATTGAACGAAACCACACGTAAAATACAAAAACAAATTAATACTTGTGACACTAAAAACGATGATCAGGTAAAAATACTGACTGAAAAATATGATGAATTGGCCAGTCGTATTGACGTTATTGAAAGTAATAATGACAGCAAATCAGACGATACTTCACCGATTTCGTTTAATCAAACACCTGAATTCCAAAATTTACAGCAGACAATCAATGAGATAGATTCGTCCAATAGTACATTACGTAGAATATTCTCAACTTTACAGCAAGAAGTGACAGATAAAAAATATTTCAGTTAATAACACGTCACAGCGTACGGCACATTCCGAACATTTCTCACACTCACACAGCCAGTATAATTTAGGTAATTTACAGAGAGTACGTGACTTAGATTCCGAACAGTCACAGACAAATAGATTCTCATACGATCATGAACCTGTTCAGACATACAGAGACGATAATTTTGATTACAAACGTTTCCTATCAGTGAGAAAATTTAAAGTATTTAAAAATGACAGAGCACAGGTACACGCTTTGAAGTGGATACGTCAATTTATTTTCACCAGCTTGGCCTGTAATACAGAAACTAGAATTAGCATGGATACAGCAATTTGCTTCTGAATTTTCACCGGCATTGCCTATAACGCAAAAACTAAAATTTATTTGCAGCGCGTAATTGACCTCAGGGGATTCATTACACTTAGATGAATATGTGCCGTAGCATGCACGGGGCCCCATGGCCGTAGTAGTCCTATTTCATCTTTAGTTTTCTGCACTGCTGCCTTCTCTTCTACTATCCTTTATATCTATCAAAACAGCTCTTCAACTATCGACCTATCTAGTATTAAGAATGAGTAAAGAAATCTGATACGACAAGCTTTATCCGAAAGTGACAGTTTTCATTAGACGCTCCAGAAATGACAACTACGAGAACCTTAATATCAGACGAAATTTTAATCATCAGTATGTACAAAATTTTCAGCAGTCGCAAACACATTTTGGTAACAATAGAGATTTTTCTCCGCAACAGCAACAAAACCAACCGGTTAGCATACCTAACCAACAATGTAATGTACAAGGTCAACCAAGCTTTAATGTTTCGCCGCCTACGGCCCCAACAAATAATAACGCACAGCAGCAAGGAAATAACTACGTACAGAAGACACACTATTTCAATTCCTATCGCAATGCACCGTATAGAAATGATTATCACGACAGACGTAAAAATAATGAGCACAATTTTCAGCGTACATTCAGTTCAAATAGTGGAAATGTCACAGCATCCTCCCGAAAATAATAGCACGTCAGATAGAATTTCACTAGATACAGTACAGGCTGCATTTTCCAGTAACGCAAGCAATACTTTTGACACGCAGAATCTTGTTCACGAAAATGTTATTACTTTTGACGACATCCGACACGCACTTTTGAATGGAAGACAGAATCACAACGTACGTAGACGACATTCTTATTGCAGAAGCTAACTGGTCTGAACACAATCTGATTCTTGAACGACTGTTGCAAACTTTTCGTGCACAAGGACTCACAGTTAATCTCAGTAAATTGCACTTTGGTAAAACTTCTGTAAAATTTCTTGGACATGTAATTTCAGCAGAGGGCATTACGCCTGACCCGGAAAAACTTCAAGCTTTACGTGACATTACTGTTCCTACGACGAAGAAACAACTACGCAGTTTTTTGGGTTTAATTAACTTTTTCGTAAATTTATTCATTACTCTGCTTTAGACACCCCTAGATTATGTCAATTGACAGGTAAAAACACTATTTGGTCCTGGGATAGGCAAGCACATTCTGAATTTGTGAACCTGAAAGAAGCCTTGTTGAATGCACCACTTTTATCACACCCAGATCTTACTAGAAATTTTTCCATTGCCACCGACAGTTCTAACACCGCTTTAGGCGTACATATTTTTCAGGAAATTGAAGAAGATGGTTGTACAGTAATTAAAAAACATCGCTTTTGCAAGTCGCATTCTGTCACCTGTTGAACGAAATTATTCTGTTACGGAACTTGGAACATTATGTGTTGTATGGGCTTTTACCAGATTTAGGCATTTTCTTTATGGAAGACACACTACCGTTTACACAGATCATAGAGTGATACAATTTTTACTTTCGGCTAAATTTACACACGACAGATTAAGTAGATGGAAACTTTATTTACAGGAATTTAATTTTACAATTGTTCACATTCCCGGCACACAAAATATTGTAGCAGACGCACTATCTCGTTCTCTTAACAACAAACAGCAAGACATCGCAACCAACTTCTGCAAAGCAAATTTCAGCGTCATGTACATTCAACAAGTTGCATTTGAAAATTTCATTTCGTCGTCATTACAAGACATAGCACGAGAGCAGAGTAAAGACAGCGTGTGGAAAGAAATTAAACACCTTTGGCAAGATAGGAATAATGTTACCGTTAGAAACCGTTACACTGCACGCAATGACATTCTGTTTCGCCGCTCTCATCCTGACAGCAACAATTGGTTATTATGCATTCCTGACGAACTTGTTAACAAATTAATCTGGTATACTCATTTAAGTTACGCACATTACGGAGCCAGAAATGTTTTCTTATACTGAGACGGAACTGTTATTTTACCAACATGGAGAAACGTATACGACGAGTTTTAGCGTCATGTAAAATCTGCCAGAAAGCTAAATGAGACACGACTTCACATGTTCCTCCATCACATCCCATTGTACCTGTTAAATTGAGACATATGGCCGCTGTAGACATTTTTGGTCCGATTCCCAGAACTAATAGAGGTTTTTGCCACATCTTTGTCGTTGTTGAACTCACTTCAAAATTTGTTACCTTCACGCCGTTACGCAAAGCTACTGCTAAAACTGTTTCGAAAGCATTTGTAAAACATTTTCTATTTCATGTAGGGCTTGTGTTGAAAGTAATTTCCGACAATGAATCACAGTTTCGATCTGCTATATGGACACGTATGTTACGAGCTAGAAACATTTATCCGATCTATATATCCAGGTACCATGTATCTTCGAACCCTTGTGAACGATTGATGAAAGAAATTGGTCAACTGTGTAGAATATACTGCCATAAAAAACATGTTGATTGGGACACATACATACTCTCATTCCAGGATGTAATTAATTCCATACCAAATGAATCTACTATGCTATCTCCGTCTGTTATACTGAAAAATGTTGAACCACCTAACAAAATTAAAGAATTAGTAACCTTTCCTACATCTCGTCGACTACGACACCATGAAATAATTGACATTGCGCTTAACAACATCAAACGTGCCGCAGAGCGCCGGAGAAGATAGAAAAAACAGGTTTGTACACGCTGTGGCTTTCACATTGGATAGAAGATATTAGTGCGTACACACTATTTATCCAACAGAGGAAAGAGTAGATGCAGTAAATTTGAGCTTCTATACGCAGGTCCATATCGGATTCGCAGCATTCCTCACCCCAATGTAGCACACGTCGAAACTTTGAGAACCAGAAAACCAAAGGGAACCACCACGTCTCCAACATCAAACCTTTTATTGAAAGAACATACTTTATGATTTATCACACTGTAACGCCATTTCGTAATTTTTTTATGACCACTTATGCAATTATATTCACATGAACTTATGCAATTATATTCACATGAACACTTACTAATGATTATCGTATTTTTTCTTGGCAAGTGCCCGACAAGGTAAGGTTAGCAGGTCGCTCTTCTTGTCGTTACACATCAGACCTTGCATATTTTTCCATTTTTCATGTATGTATGATTGTTTTCCTGTTTTGTTTGTATGCACTATGAAATATTTAAGATATAAAAAACACCAGTTGACTTTAACATTTTTGCCTTATGATATCTCAACATCGTGACTACTTAATTTTTTTTTTTTTTTTTTTTTTTTTTTTTTTTTTTTTTTTTTTTTTTTGCTGCTACGTTGTGATACACTGTGTACATTTTTTGCCTCTGAACACTGTCTATGTTTTTGACATATTACGTTTTCTGTCATGCTATGCTGTATGCTCAATTATGTTACTATAAACCAGTTTTTATTTAGTGGGTATATGAATTAAATGCAAAACATTAACCTTTTATCATCATTTTCAGAAAGAAATAACGTGTAAAAGAAATAAATTAAACAGAAATGGAAATTTCACCTTCGGAATGAACGAAAGAAGATGCAATACCTCGTGACGAAGAGTAAATGGATCAGAATTAACAAGAATTAACAAGAATATACTATACACATCGTAGAATAGCAGTCTTAACTAATTTTTTCTTTCAGAATACGAGGCGAATGATGCAGGCTGTCAGACAGAACTACACATCCTAGTTTTAGTGATGAAATATGCTAGAAATAAGGAATAGTTGGATAATGAATAATGAAGTGACTTTTTCGCAGATGATAATGAATGGTGATGAATAATGATGAAGAATATGCTACTATGGATAATGAAGTTTTTCTTTACAGGTGATGATAATAATGGAGTTATGATAATATGGATAATGAAGTTTTTTTCTCTGCAGATGAAAATAATGATGAAGTTTATATATTTACTGTTAGTTAAGAAATACTATGTAGTTATTTAAGTATTTGTTGCAGTTCGTTTTGACAGTATGTTTTATATCGCATGGTATGATGACTGAAGGTTTTGGAAAGGACAGCTAGAGAACATATATATTTTTATACACATTTCACTACCTGTTAATTCGAAGTTCACTACTTTTCAGCATAATATGCGTTTCTTCTTTCAGTTTAATAATCCATTTTTGTATATTTTTTTGCAGGAGAAATTATTCATGAAATTAATGTGGTATAAGCAGTTGTTCATTAAACCTATGTCATTTATGAATGTGATCACATATACTCTACTTGCTTCATAACCTTGCTACAGCTGACTCATGACGAATGACGTTACACATCTTCATTTGCAGCAATAACGCAAAAGCAAATATTGTTATGCCCCAGTAATTAATTATCGATCCCAACGCAATGCATTGCTAACACAAAAAAAATGTATTACCAGTCCCAAATAATGCTACCAGTTTAAGAGAGTTCTGAGTAATACTGATCAGTTCTGAGTAATATGTCATTTGAATGATGAATTCTGAGTAATACTGAATCATGTTTTCTAGTCACAGACCTTGAATAATAGTTACAGTATGTTACAATTTTCATTATGTCCTATGTCACTGGAATGATCAGTTCTGAGTGATATGTCATTTGAATGATGAATTATGAGTAATACTGAATAATGTTTTCTAGTCACAGACCTTGAATAATAGTTACAGTATGTTACATTTTCATTATGTCCTATGTCACTGGAATGATCAGTTCTGAGTAATATATCATTTGAATGATGAATTCTGAGTAATACTGAATAATGTTTTCTAGTCACAGACCTTGAATAATAGTTACAGTATGTTACAATTTTCATTATGTCCTATGTCACTGGAATGATCAGTTCTGAGTAATATGTCATTTGAATGATGAATTCTGAGTAATACTGAATAATGTTTTCTAGTCACAGACCTTGAATAATAGTTACAGTATGTTACATTTTCGTTATGTCCTATGTCACTGGAATGATCAGTTCTGAGTAATATGTCATTTGAATGATGAATTCTGAGTAATACTGAATAATGTTTTCTAGTCACAGACCTTGAATAATAGTTACAGTATGTTACATTTTCATTATGTCCTGTCACTGGAATTATTAGTTCTGAGTAATATGTCATTTGGATGATGAATTCTGAGTAATACTGAATGATGCTTTGTAATAATGCATAAATACTATGCACATAATTTCTGTAAATAATATTTTTGTTATACTCTGTAAATGCTATGCCAATAATTAACTCTTGTTTTGAATGATCACTTCTGAATAATGCATAAAAGAATGCTTTGTAACTGACCAATGAATGCCACTGATTACTGTAATGAGATGATCTATGATGTCAATGATTACTATAATTAGATGAATTATGTATAAATGCTATGCCAATAATTAACTCATTTTGAATGATCACTTCTGAATAATGCATAAAAAATGCTTTGTATCTGGCCAATGAGTGCCAATGTTCTCTGTAAACGGATGATTTATGAACATTATTCTGTAATACTACATACATGGTACAGAAATGTTCAGTAACTGGGCGATGAGTGCCACCAATTACTCAAATCAGTTGTTAGACTAGTGTAATTCTCGATGAAGACTAGTATGTGACTTAATGTCCTTTACCTTCTGACCTAATTGCCAGAAATTACTGCAATATCCGATTGTCCTGTCTATCCTCATGATCATGGAGCACTATATTTGGTTTTTGCACTGATTCTGCGTTGGTGTACTTTACAAGAACGTGGTGTTGACACAACATGCTGTCCACCACCTTGAGCGATGGAGATGTTATTATGGTCCCACTAATTGGTGTACCTAGTGTACTACCAAAATGATAGCATGGAATATTATTACGACATTTCAATGTCTTCGCTACACTCATTAATACTTCAAGGAAAAGCACTTCAGATTGTCTCACTTGGTGTTGTGCTTCTATAGAAAGATATGGACTTTCAGTGCAGCTGCGTACAACCTAAAGTGCTACAACCACGACGCAGTCCTTCCCATTCCTTTCCTAGTTTTTGTAAAATGGTAAACACTTATACAATGCGTTTAAATTCTTGTAAAAATGATAAAGACTTATACAGTGCGTGTGCACTTTATTTCTCTCCATGATATGTTATGTAAAAATGCTAAAGACTTATACAGTGCGTGTACACTTTATTTTACTCCATGATATGTAAAAATGCTAAAGACTTCTACAGTGCGTGTGCACTTTATTTCACTCCATGATATGTTATGTAAAAATGCTAAAGACTTCTACAGTGCGTGTGCACTTTATTTTACTCCATGATATGTAAAAATGCTAAAGACTTCTACAGTCCGTGTGCACTTTATTTCACTCCATGATACGTTACGTAAAAATGCTAAAAACTTCTACAGTGCGTGTGCACTTTATTTCACTCCTTGATATGTTTATTTGTTGTAAAAATGCTAGAGAGTTTTACAGTGCGTGTGCACTTTATACCATTTGTTAACATGATTTGTGTTCATTACGTATACATTTTGTGATTTGCTGATATGTTCTGAATTACAGTGCGTGTGCACTTTTGTCATTTGTCAATATGATTCGTATTCATTATGTTTATTTGTTGTAAAAATGTTAAAGAGTTTTACAGTGCGTGTGCACTTTTGCCATTTGTTAATATGTTTTGTTCTCATTGTGTATACGTTTTATCATTGCCTGATATGTTCTGTACTCAGTGCATGTGCACTATATTTTATTTCATGTTCTGCACCTATATATATGTATATATTCTGTGATTGTAAAGTTAGTTCATTAAGAAAAGTTTGTTGCTCATGGCAAGTCCAATTGACTCACCATCACTGCCAAATTTTTGCCCCCCCAGTGGAGGGTTATGTAAGACGTATGCTTTGCCGGCGATGGGCGTGGCATGACAGAATCTCTGACCAGAGAGTAGTTTGTCGTTAGTTGTTGCTTGTCGCTAGTCTACGCTCGTCTGCGCGAGTCGAAAGAAGTCTGGTGTAGTCTGCGTGAGTCGGCGGGAGTCGGCATGTGTCGGCTGTGTGCTCTGCTCGGGACTCTGGTCAGGACTCTGGAGAATGAGTATTGTTGTAGAAGGTAAAGAAGCAGCCTTGCGCATATTTAATAATGTATGTTAATTGTAATTTAATTTGTTCCAAAACAATGCCCCAATAATAATTTTTATAATATAAAGTAACTCTTTTGAAGAAAAGCATTCATTCAATTTAAAGAGTATTTCCAATACATGATCATTCCTTCCGAGAATCAAAAAAAATATATATGTATATATATATATACGCCAGCATTGCACGAAGCTGTGTCGAAAAATATCTAATTAAGAGCAGATATAATTGCAGTTTTTATTGAGGTAAGAATTTTTGCTTTTTTATTCAGAATACAGGGCCGAGGGCAGCGCTGCTGTCCTCATAAAATTTATCAGGTTACTAAACTTTTTTATTATTTTGGTGTTTAGGAATTTTTCTGTTTCGAACTTGACATTAAATGAGAAAAGAATTTTGTGGGAACATTAAATGTGAAGGCATTTTTGCACACAGACTATAAATGGGAGCCAATTTTGTTCAGTGGTTACAATATTTAAAATTCATTTAATTATTATTCTTTGGGAAGGTTACATTGGCTCATTTTCATTTAACATTTTTCTGTGGGGAGGTTACACTGCCAAGTGCTTCTTTACCTTCTACAACAATACTCATCCTCCAGAGTCCTGACCAGAGTCCCGAGCAGAGCACACAGCCGACACATGCCGATTCCCGCCGACTCAGGCAGACTACACCAGACTACTGTCGACTCGCGCAGACGAGCGCAGACTAGCGACAAGCAACAACTAACGACAAACTACTCTCTGGTCAGAGATTCTGTCATGCCTCGCCCATCGCCGGCAAAGCATACGTCTTACAACCGGTTTTGGCCTTACAAGTCCCTCAACAGATATTTACTGACTGTTGTCGCCAAAAAAGTTACAATGTTGAAAACGACATTGAAAAGTAAGTTACACCTCTACAATGAAGCACAAACGTACTGTAAATGACATCTTTGACAGTGTCAACCTAATTTTCACGTCGAGATCATATTGCAATATATATTTGGAATGAAATAATATGTCTCTCGACTGTTATTGGATCTATCCATCGAAACATTACCAGTAAATCTTTCCATAGTGCACAACGCCTACCTTGGAGCGCGTGCACCAGAGCTGTAGGAACATCTTGTCGCCGCGGCACTTACACGAACTCGTAAAAAAATGCCCTTCTCTTCCCTCTACCTTCAGTATTAATCCTGGTAGGGGAACCTAGAGTAGGTATCAATACCGTAAAATGAGTCGAACAAAGCTTTTGTACGCTAACTTTAATTTGTGTGTCTTACACTCATTCACGATCCTTCCTATGAATATGACTTGCTTTTCGTACGACCAATTTGATACTTAGGGTAACCCTGGAAAATACTAGAAGTGAAAATAACTTGCTCTGACTCAACAGTTCGTGCCTTCATAAGAATTCAAATCTTTTTCTGCTTTTTATTCAGAACTGAATGTACTGTCCTCTGTTATGAAAAGGTTGAACTGAAATTACTATTGAGAACAACGCGTCTCAGTGCACGCGTTTCCATAAAGACAAAACGAACTGGCGTTCACTATGGAGGAAATTAAATCAAAACTGTTACTCAAAAACCACAACCAAAATCAAACTGTGCACTGCCCAAAAAAGTTTTATTACTGAAATTAAGCAACAACACTATGTAAAACGTACTATTGATTGGTCCATTAAAAATCTGAATTTCAAACAAACTGCTTAGAATTTGCGCAATGGAAACGTGAGATGAGAATAAAACTGTCTGATAGTTGTATTTCTCATGTCTTTCCAACTTTCTTTAACATGATTCCAAATGGGATCTTTATTTTCTTCTTCTGCTGGGTCGAATAATGGATTTGACAAAGTATTCGAAAGCTACTTTTTGTAGATACGGGAAATTAAAATTTGTGTCCTGTAAAGTATCTGTTTTCTTATCAGCTAAACCGTTTGGGGTAAGAGTTAAAGTATCAGCAATGATGTTGGAATGGAACTAACAGTAAAATTATATTCCTGCAAGGTCAGTGCCAAACTATGTAATCTTTCATGGTTTATCTTGGAGGTTATCAAAAAGCTGTAAGGATTTGTGGTCTCAATAAACGTTTGTTGGCTTGCCAGGTAAATAGTACTTGAATTTCGTAAACGCCCAGGCAATGGCTAAGGCCTCAAATTTTTTATTTACTTTACACTCTATCATCA
Organism: Schistocerca serialis cubense; assembly: GCF_023864345.2. Taxonomy (NCBI): domain Eukaryota; kingdom Metazoa; phylum Arthropoda; class Insecta; order Orthoptera; family Acrididae; genus Schistocerca; species Schistocerca serialis. Next base: position 383,344,419 of record NC_064639.1, read on the forward strand.
AATGCAATACTCGTTTGGACAATGATTCCGTTCTCAATGTATTCTTGGAAAAGATGAGCTCCAAGTCCTATTTTGGAAGAATCTGTAGATAAGCAGAATTCTTTTGAGAGATGAGGATGAGCTAAAATAGGTACGGTGAGCAGTGCCTCTTCTAGAGCATCAAACTCTAATGGTTCTTGATCGTTTCAGTGCCAAATGACGTTTTTGCCTGTCAGAGAACATATTGTTGGCGTAGCCTACATTTTCAGTGCCAGAAACCTACATTTACTGTGGATTTACAACCACTCCTAAAAAGCTTCTTACTTGTCGTTTAGTAGCACGTGGTGGGATTGCTCTGATTGCTTCTAATTTCTCAGGGGCAGCTGCAATACCTCCTGGTGAAATGATATGAATTAATAATTTTCACTCGTCTTACCAAGATGTGATTTTCTAAGTTTACTAAGGAACTTGAATCTTTAAAAATGTCCAACAAATTTTCTAAGATTTTGTTAAATACTGACCGCGTTGGTTCTGCTATCAAAGTATTGTCGGAAAGATGGTGATGTGTCTCCTTAGGTGGTGTGGACGAATAGCGTTTAGTCCTGAAGATAGCACAAAAACGCTGTGTACTTCCTGCAGACAGGATGTAGCTCAGTTATCGCAGTTCGTGAGATGTCGGGTCTGTCTGTTTCCGGAAAAATGGCGCGAGTACAAGACCAACCTAACTGAATCAACGTTTTTACAACGACGTGCAATGGACTGTTGTAGGAGCTGACAGCTGGCTCAATAACACAGTTTTCTAAAGGCGACTGTATGTCAGCCTTCACATTTTCTCGGCAATGAACCAGCGTTACATAAGGTCTTACACAAAATTTGTTGCGCTGTCTAACCTGAAACTGGTATTGATATCGTTTGATGGTGCTGCGTCTATGAGTAAACACTACCGCACGATCTTGTAAAACTTTGCTAATTTCTTTCCTGTCATGTGCATCGATATTCTCTGCTTCCTCAATCTTTTGCTGGATCAGTGTACTTAAATTAATTACTTGATCGCAACTGACGTTGTCTGTAGAATGATAAGCTGTAGTGCTGCCAACAGAATCGGGTGAGCAATGAAAACAATCATTGTACATGAGAAATAGGCAGTTAATCTCTTCATCTCTTGAATTTAACCAGTCTTCAAATTTTAAAGAGATATGTTGATCCAAAATTGTTAGATTAACTTCTGCATAATTAAAGCTTATTATTACTTTGTATTGATTAAAGAAATGGACACCTGAAATTATTTGAATAGAAAGCAATGGCACGGTGAGAAAGTTCATAGCAAAACTATGTCCCTGACAAGTAAATTCCAATAAGGTCTCACGTTTATCATCAACAATATTTCCCACAATGTCACCTTGTATTTTAGTTTTCCTAAGAGGTAGCGTCAGGCAAAGTATTGTTTTTGTACATTGATTCTATGCTGGCTCGCTGATAACTGATATTGCGCTAGCTGAGTCCAAAACTGCAGCAAAATTATTATTAGCAATGAAAATGTTGATTACAGGATGTACAATTTGTTTCGGGGCAACTTCATTCTCCTGGAGCAGAATGTCCCTAATATCTTCGAATTGCATAAAGTTAGTATCAGCACCAGCAGACTCATCTGTTCGCTGTCTTTTCCCCTTCAGCAGGGACCTGAAGTTATTGTTTATTCTGTTTACCCTGTCACTAGCTGTTATTAAGTGTCAGTGATATTACTTCGATTATCTCTACCTGCCGCTGTGGTGACAACCTACCATAGTTCCGCCAAATAGATTTGTTTTGATGGCTTATTCTGATATTTGTAGTTGTCTGAATTTCCATGGTTATGATAATTAAATCGAAAATCTTAGCTGCCGACAGGTGTTGTTGATATACATCAATGGGGAAAGCTGAAAATGTGTGCCCCGGCCGGGACTCGAATCTGGGATCTACTGCTTACATGACAGACGCTCTATCCATCTGAGCCGCCGAGCCTAATAGATATTAGGGACGCTACGAAAGTAGGTTGTGGACAGTTGGGAATGTGGGTCTCACGGGAACCGTGCAAGTGATAAATCCCTGCAGTCACACTATCGTCTGTGCCCTCGGTGGCTCAGATGAACAGCCGGCACGGTAGCTCAGCGTGTTCGGCCAAAAAGCTGGTTGACCTCTGTAATAAAAAACTGAGTGGAAGGATCAACAAACGAACTTTAATGGATGTCATGTGACGTCCGCAACGACCAAACCCAACGATCAACAAGAAGAAGATTATCCATCTGCTTACAGCGTCTGCCCTGTAAGCAGGAGATCTCGGGTTCGAGTCCTGGTTGGGGCACATATTTTTAGCTGTCCCCATTGATGTATATCAACATCACCTGTCGGCAGCTAAGGGTTGCGACTTAATGATCATTTCATTCTAGAGAAGCTGCACAGTCATCAATTGTATATGTTCTTTCGGGAACAGATACCATCTTCATATTCCATGGTTATGCCATATGTTGTTTTGACCCAACTGATTACACTGTATATTGCATGAATGACCATGATTAATATTATGGTTGTTATTATATTTATATTTTTTTCCAAAACGATATTTGTTTCCGGAATAAGAATTCTAATCACGGATTCTGAAACTGCGCCTGTCTTTGTAGTTGTTTTGGTGCCAGACTTGCGCGTTGCAGGGATGGTGTCTATGTTCGCGTCTGTGATTGTGTTTACCATCAAATTTATTATATGGTCTACCGTTGTTCCTACTGTCATGTCGTGAGTAAGAGCAATCGTAATTATCAGACTTGTGATCAGTAGATTTTCCTGTTATAGTAATATCACTGTCTAATTCCAACTCTTGCAAAAGGCTCCAAAATTCTTCTAAATCGTCCATACACCTGCTTACCAGGAAAATTTGACGTAAATGTGTAGGTAATTTCGTGAGGCAAATTCTAATTAACTCAGTTGAGCGAAATACTGTATTGGAAGTGAGAATTCTCACTATTCAAAGTTGTTCAGCATGATTGTACTGTGTTTGTTTCTAACTTGCTTTGATTTATACCAGTATTCAGTTAAAAATTCCTGGTAAAAGTCCTCTTCTGATTGATAGTCTCTTATAATTGACCCCATTCTGACTCTTGGTTCATTTTCTAGGTATCCTCACACTAATTAAAGCTTGTGTTCAAGGAACCAATTTGGTGGTAATGCATAGGTAAATTGATGAAGCCACGCCATACAGTATATCGTATGGTATAAAGCATCTAACATTACTTCCATCATTATCCTCTTGTCCAAAATTATCGCCAGGATCATTGGATAGATCGTCAGTTTCAGATGAATTAATGAGCTCTATAACTTCTTCTTCCGTAAGTGGCCTTCGTCTATTTAGACTCGGGGTATTGAGAAATCACCATAAAATAAATTGTAAATTTTTGGTAAGATCTTATGGGACCACACTGCTTAGGTCATCGGTCCGTAAGCTTACACACTACTTAATCTAACTTACAGACGCCTTAGACCGCGCGGCCGAAATCACCGTAAGATGACTAAAAAGACAGCAAAGTAATGTATTAATTTCTATGCTATTACAACCTTTCAATCACAATGTCCACATTTGGAGACATGTATAAAGTTATAAATATGCCACCTTTCGTTCTGAAAGACACCTTTAGTTTTCACCTTCAAGAATGCACCTTTCTATGCCCAAATAATTTTTTTTACCTAAACTCAGAGGATATTAACCAGCTGATGGAAGGTACAAGGATTACTGGGAAGCGTCCACGTGACTGTGTGCATTCAGTTTTGTTTTGTGGTACCACACAATGACAGAAGATGTTGACACTGTTCTCAAATAAACTCTCTGCTTGTGACAATATGAGAACAACAATCATGAATGGTAAAATTTAACGAATTTTAATATACTAAGCATTTATTTAGTATGTCCTTATATGAGGACGCCATGACAGAAAGGGTTACTGTCGGTTTCTACAGCTAGCAATCGGTTAGTAATACCGTCATTCGTAAAAAGTCTTCCGTTATTTCTTCCTTGAGCTAGCCATATAAGCTCTGTATCTTTTGTTGTGCTGTTTAAACTTCTCATGAGTTTGCTCTTGTGACTGTTTACCGTCTTCCTTCAACTGCAGAAACTGTGTATTATTTTGTTCTTGCGTCTATTTGATCTGTTCGCTAGTTCGTTCATGTCGTAGTAGCCCCTGTTTAAGCTGTTGAAGTAACATTTCAGCCATCAGTGTTAGTTCTGATCTGAATTCGCATTGTTCGACCTAGTCACAGAGTTCTATCTACTGGAAACAAACGATGCAAAACCTTAATCTCTATTGATGCTAAACGGTAATTGTTCATTATTAAATGAGTTAAATAATACGCTACTGCTGTGTTGCGTGGGGTTCTGTTGCTGCTCGTCACTACGCTGAAACGCTTCTGCCATACATTGTTGTAACAACGTGAGACTGACAACAGTTACCAAAGATACTAAAATCGCAATCTGAATTATCGCTCAGAATAAATTTCTAAGACTTGCACTAACTGAAAAATTGATGTAACTGGCCTAAGAGGAAAATCCAATAGTCAAACTTTTACACGCAATGAAACTTCATTACAGTGCCGGCCGCTGTGGCCGAGCTGTTCTAGGCGCTTCAATCCGGAACCGCGCTGCTGCTACTGTCACAGGATCGAATCCTGCGTGATGTCCTTAGGTTAGTTAGGTTTAAGTAGCTATACGTCTAGGGGACTGATGACCTCAGATGTTAAGTCCCATAGTGCTTAGAGCCATTTGAACCATTTTTTGAAACTTCATTACATGTACAGAATATTTGTCATGTGTAATGAATATTCGTCACTTGCCAAGTAGAACATTTCACACATAACAATTACACAAAAAATAGCTGTAAAGCAAGGAACATGAATTAATTACTACGTAAGACATGCGCTGTGCTGCGTTCTGTATCAAAAGAAAAACAAGTTATCTGGCAGTTTTTCAAAAGTGTCAGAGGGCAGTCCGAAGCAGCGGTAGACAAATGAAAGTTATTGGCTTTGCCTTGATCGTTCGTTCGTTTTTATTCAAAAGTGAATGTCTGTCTTCAGTTGTAAAAAGGCTGAAATGAAATTAGTATTGAAAAGAGCGTGTCTCAGTACACACATTTACATAAAGACAAAACTAACTGGCGATCACTGTGCAGGAAATCAAATTAAAACTCTTACTCAAAAAGCACTACCAAAGTTAAACAGTGCACTGCCTAAAAAAATTGAAACCCTGAAATTACGTAGCAACACTATGAAAAACACACTGTTCAGTAGCCCATCAAAAATTTATTTACAAGCGAAATGTTTTTATTTTCGCAATGGAAACTTGAGATGGGTAACTAAAATACCAACAATATATGAAAAGAACCTCACCTTAAAAATCACAGCATAGTCAGCAGCAACAGCACAACATGAGGAAATCGCGCCAGCTAAAATATGCTTAAGTAAAACTAAACTACTGGGAGAAAGATTGGGATGATTTTCTCATAAAAAGCTTCTCACTTGAAACGAAAATACCCATCTGTTCATTATAATGACAATACGGTGTGTTAAACTCTTGTTTCACAAGAACGCAAAACTCGCAGAAAACCAAAGACTTTACTTTCCTTACAAAAGTCTAACAAGGCAATGATTTACGATGAAGCAAAATGAAATGAATTAAACTGAAACGACCAAAACTGCGGCGAGTGGGTGGACTGTTGTTTTGCAAGAATCGCCAACGTTATCAGTATGCGCCAGCAAAAATTATTACCTTAAAAACGTATCCATATTGCAAATCCAATCTGTCTGTTCCATAAATGCTGCGTCTGTAAGTCTTCCCATCAAATTAATAATGCCTAACAGTTTTCTTCAGCAAAATCCTCCTCCATTATGTTACCTTACTCCACGTCCACCACTCCACTACACTCCGCTTTACCACTGAACCAAGGATACACAAGTTCAGAGATATTACTGTCACTGCCGGAAGTCGACTATTCTACAGATGTCACAATCAACTCCTTCGCTCTCGTAACGTAAAATTTTCACTCATTCTGAAACTATCCGTAAATAAACGTACAGTCCACAATATACATGTTCACCTTTTAATAGGTACTCTACGTTTCCCTTTACACTGCATGTCTGCAATAGCCTAATGAAACAATAATGTATTATTCTCCCTACTTATGTCCAATGTGCCACATATGTTTATGTCACATTCCAACTTTCAGTATTTAATTTTATCTTTTGTAATTCAATTATTTTTGCTCATTAGTTTGTAACAGTTTTGGTACTGTGTATGATTTAGAATAAAATACAGAGTAGTATTTTAATGTTGGTGAAGATGTTGTATGTCTTGAACGGGTTGCCAGCTCTGGGAGAAATCTTTGCTAGGAAAAGCAGGCTTACAGATATGGTCTTCTCGTATAGGGGTGATTGTTCAGCAATTGGTTGGTTTAACTTTCTTCTGTGGATTGGTTCATCTATTATAACAGGATTTTACGCACTGTTGGAGGAAATTTATTTAATAACTTCTTTTTTTTCTTTTCGTCCTTGAAAGTTATGCTTTTGATTTTTATTTGATATTTTTAAATCAAGATAGTTGATGCCTTCTGGTGTTTCATATTCTACAGTTAACTGAATTTTGTTGTGTAATTTATTAATTTCTTTGGCTAGATTTTCTGTTTCTTTTATTGTTCCATCTAACAGAACGAAAGTGTCATCACCAATGTTTATAATAAAGTAGCTTGTCTTTCAATTAGGTTTGGGATCTAAAAAAGGCATTTACAAGACCGTTAATGTAATATATGTATACTTGCAAGCCTGCAGAACTACTACCCATTGCCTATCTATCTTCATGAATGTAAACCACGTTGTAAAACAGGAAGTAAATGATAATATATGCACCAGAATCTCTATGCGTTCGTGAATTTCAGCTTTACTCATTGTTTCTTATCTGAGTATGTTATTTCTTATTATACTGATTGTTTCTTTGACAAGTATGTTTGCATGTAAGATGACAATATCAAGAGTTGCAGATCTAACTGTGGCTGGGATGGGGATATCTTTTACACTACTTATAAACTCATAACTGTTTTTAACAGAGACGTTATTTTCGAATACATATGGCTTGCAAATAATGTCATTACGTTTCCTGGAGATGTTACAGCTTGGACTGTTGATGGAGTTCGCAATATGGCATATTGGATATTCTGGTTTATGAGTCTTTTTTTATGCTGGTAGGTTCATCACTATACAGTTCTTTGCTTCTACTGATGTTTTAATTTTTTCTTGGGATTTGAGAATAGGGTCATATGCCGTTTCTTTTATGTTATTATTTCTGAAGAAGTCATGAGGTTTGTTAACATAATCTGATGACAACCGCTGTGCTGTCTTTGTTCACTCTGACAATAAGAGCACTTTCAGTTGTTAGTTTCTTGTTTATGTCACACAATGTCCTATTTTCTTTATTCATCCTATTGCACTTTTTGTTTTGGTCTACATTTCTCCTAGTAATAGTGTGGGGAAAATATTGTGCTTAAGGCCTTTGTTTAACAGATTTAATTCGTTACTGTTGAAGCATATCTCTCTAGTATTTCTAACTTGATCAAAAAACTTACTTTCTATCTGAGAAGAAATATTGGGGATTTCATGGCATCCTTTGAGACCAGGGCACTTACTTTTTCTCGTGCGTAAGTGAGATGATAGTATGTTCTTTGTTGATATGAAAATTGACATAGTCTAGAAAAAGCGTGAATGAATGAGCAATAACGTTACGGTTTAGCTCTAGGTGCATATGGCACAGCTGTGAGTTTTGTAAACAGATTTCATTTCAGTTTTTAACCAAATAATTTCACATTGTGCTTTTGCTATCTTGACTGGTTTGCTTTAACTCGTTATTTTCATTCTGATATTTTTTGAGTCAAATTTTCTGAGTCACTTTTTGTTAAATCCTAATGCAGGAATGGTTTTCGTTAGTTTACGTTTACATTTCCGAAATTCGTGCGATGTTTTAATTATATGGCATCATAGCAACAGATTAAACTTATCCATTATGGATAATGCCCCCGTTTATTCAACATAAAAAAAATTAGCAACTAGTCTTGAAATAGTTATTTAATCCATAATCGGTTTTCGAACCTTTTCAGGAGGTTGCACAACTATTTCTAAGGATAATGCTGGTACTGGCTCTGTGACAAGAAGATGGAAGATGCTTTAGTGCATCACTATGAGTTCTGTGTACATGCCGATTTGGATCCAAAATTTAATTTTGTACTTGCTGTGATAGTGTGAATCGCTTTTGTTGTTGATATCCATCTGTCTGCTTCACTCGCTTTTACAGAATAAGTTTACATATACACTGTAATAATGAAATTTTGCCAGTATCTAGCATGTGCTCTACAACTGCTGCTTGTTACAAAGATCTTCACAGGCAGATATGATATAGGCTTACTTTGCTCAGAGATATTGCTTGTTTTTGTTTGCATGTATTGAAGTCGATGTATTGGCAAATACTTTAATCAAAACTGGCATTAATATAAATGACCTAGATTAAATAAATTAAGTACTACAAGAACAAATTTCAAATGATCTGGTGTCTTATTTCTACTGTTATATTAACATGTAATACAGTCAGTTTATGGACACATACTTTAATCAAGTCTAGCATTAACATGAATTCTCACGAATGAAATAATAATATGGATTTATAATATTTGCAACGAACTTCAGTTGTTTGTATCACTGTGAACTTTGTTGTTGTTTTTGTGGTCTTCAGTCTAGAGACTGGTCTCATGCAGTTCTCCATGCTACTCTATCCTGTGCAAGCTTCTTCATCTCCCACTACCTACTGCAACCTACATTCTTCTGAATCTGATTATGAATTTATCTCTTGGTCTCCCTCTACGATTTTTGCCCTCCACGCTGCCCTCCAATACTGATCCCTTGATGCCTCAGAACATGTCCTACCAATCGATCTCTTCTTCTAGTCAAGTTGTGCCACAAATTTCTCTTCTACCCAATTCTATTCAATACCTCATCATTAGTTAAGTGATATACCCACTAATCTCCAGCATTCTTCTGTAGCACCACATTTCGAAAGCTTCTATTCCCTTTTTGTCCAAACTATTTATCGTCCACGTTTCACTTCCACACATTGCTACAGTTCATACAGATACTTTCAGAAACGACTTCCTGACACTTAAATCTATACATGATGTTAACAAATTCCTCTTCCTCAAAAACTTTTTCCTTTCCATTGCCAGTCTGCATTTTATATCCTCTCTATTTCGGACATCATCAGTTATTTTTCAACACAAATAGCAAAACTCATTTACTACTTTAAGTGTCTGATTTTCTAATCTAATTCCCTCAGCATCACTCGATTTAATTCGACTACATTCCATTATCTTCGTTTTACTTTTGTTGATGTTCATCGTATATCCTCCTTTCAAGACAATGTCATCGGCGAACCTCAAAGTTTTCATTTCTTCTCCATGGATTTTAATTCCTACTCCGATTTTTTCTTTTGTTTCCTTTGCCACTTGGGCAGTATACAGGTTGAATAATATCGGGGATAGACTACAACCCTGTCTCACTCCCTTACCAACCACTGCTTCCCTTTCATGCCCATTGATTCTTATAACTGCCAACTGGCTTCTGTACAAATTGTAAATAGCCTTTCGCTCCTTGTATTTTACCCTTGCCGGCTTCAGAACTTGAAAGAGAGTATTCAAGTCAACATTGTCAAAAGCTCTGTCTAAGTCTAAAAATGCTAGAAACGTAGGTTTGCCTTTCCTTAATCTATCTTCTGAGATAAGTCATAGAATCACTATTGCCTCAAGTGTTCCAAAATTTCTACGGATTCCGAACTGATGTTCCCCGAGGTCGGCTTCTACCAGTTTTTCTATTCGTCTGTAAAGAATTCCTGTTTGTATTTTGTAGCCGTTACTTATTAAACTGATAGTTCGGTAATTTTCACATCTGTCAACACCTGCTTTCTTTGGGATTGGAATTATTATATTCTTCTCGAAGTCTGAGGGTATTTCGCCTGTCTCGTACATCTTGCTCACCAGATGGTAGAAATTTGTCAGGGCTGGCTCTCCCAAGGCTACCGGTAGTTCTAATGGAATGTTGTCCACTCCCGGGGCCTTGTTTCGACTTAGGTCTTTCAGTGCCCTATGAACTTTATATTTTAAAAAAGAACACAAAACATCAAATGACCTACTGACTTATTTCTGTTCTTACATAGACGAGCTGGAATATTAGTAAAGGTAGATTCGTTTCAAAAATGGTTCAAATGGCTCTGAGCGCTATGGGACTTAACATCTTAGGTCATCAGTCCCCTAGAACTTAGAACTACTTAAACCTAACTAACCTAAGGACATCACACACATCCAAGCCCGATTCGAACCTGCGACCGTAGTTGTCTCGTGGTTCCGGACTGCAGCGCCTAGAACCGCACGGCCACCGCGGCCGGCGTAGATTCGTATATTTCAGCTAATGGTAATATGTATAAAATAATTGATATACTTTAATAGTAGTATAGTGTAGTATGTATTCCGTGGTAGGCTATTTACATTGACATCAATGTACCTAGGATGTAAAGAGAAGGATAGAGGGAGATCATTGGTGAAATTCTGAAGTAAAAATTAATTTCTCATTTCACTCTGGTCATTGTGTGGGTAAACAGGTGATGTATTTGTGTTGACGAAGATTTCGATTTCTTCAGGAAGATCAGCTATCATGCCTTGGTTGGCAAGGTCAATTATTGGTTCTATGTTGTTTGCAGTATGACTGTACTGGGCAACATGTTTGACAAAGCTGTATTTGTTCACGTTGTTGAGATAGAGGGCGTCTATGTGCTCTTTAAATCTTGCTGTAGAAATTCTTCATGTTTGTTCAGTGTAGAAGCATGGACAGGAGTTGCAAGTGAGATTGTCTAACCTGACTTCTGTTACTGTTATACAGAGGTTTTGGTACTATGTATGATTTTATTCCGTATTTATTGTTGGCAAAGGAGCTTACTTTTATGTTGTATATCTTGAAGAGGTTGAAAGTTTCGTAGAAATCTTCCGTAAGAAAGGCAGGCTTACAAATGTGATCTTGTTGTTTGTGGGTGGCTGTTAACGGATTGGTTGGTTTAACTTTCTTGTATGGATTAGTTTAACCATTGTAGCAGCTTCTTACTATCCATACCAATATAAAAAACATTCTTCAGAACAATGGTTAATCGCATGCCTGAAATCCGAATGGACACAAGTTAAAAAAAAAAAAAAAAAAGAAATTTTTAAATCAGTTGCCTCCAGCAATGGTTACAATCCTGCTATAATACATAAAGTAATACATATAGCAAAATTAAACGGAATTGTCTGTTGAGTGGTCGGAACATGTGCTCATAGAAAAGGATTGTGACGAATAATAAGAGAAAGAGAGGTGCAAATGTGACTGAAGAACTGAATGTCGTACTCGTGAACCCTGTCAGCACCAAAACAACACCAAGGGGACTGCCTAAACTGGGAACTGCAGGGCGAGCTGGAACTGTGAACCACACATTTGTGACGTAAATGCCTGTGTCAGGAAAACCTGGTGCCGGAGCCATAAAATCTGCACTTTGGAGCAATAGACGAAATTAATTTGGTCAAATGAGACTTGTTTCATACTGTTCCCTTCTTTTGACCGAATTTACAAGTGAAACATTGTGGAGGTTTAGTGATGATCTAGGCAGCCAGATCGTCGTATTCCATCGGCCTCATGCAAGGTCGCATTACTGCCAAAGATTATGTGATGATTTTGGTTGATGAGGTCCATGCCATGGCACAGTATTTGTTTCCAAATGGTGATACTGCGTTCCAAGAGGACAGGGCTCCTGTTCGTACAGCTTGCATCGTCCATCAATAGTTATATGAGTACGAGGATGAATTGCATCTCCCCTTGCCACCACAGTAAACAGATATAAATATTATTGAGCCTTGTGGTCTGCTTTGGAGAGACGGTTACGTGATCACGATCCACCTTTGTCATCCTTACCTGAATTTGCCACTATTTAGATGGAAGAGTTGTAGAATACTGTCTTGAAAACCATGCAGGACCATTCCAAGACAAGAGGAAACTGTTTTGTACGTCAACTGTCTCCCTAATCCGTGTTAGGCACAGTAATGTGTTGCGTTTTTTGGTGTTTCCATATTTTTGTCCAAATCCTGTATATATAAAAGGGGAGGCAGCTAAGAATCGCCACTGGAAATATACTCATAATAAGTAAATATAGTGTGGCGAGAATTTCTCTAAGGTGTAAAAGAAATACGGCAAATTTTCTGACGTACGCAACTGATTTTTAACATTTATAGTTACCGAATTATACCTGTGATAATGTTTCTTTTAATTTTTTTAATGGGTAAAGTTACGTGTTATGTGCAAACTTGAAATGTAACTCTCACGAAAGGCAGAGATCGCAGGTTCGAATCCCGATTCAGCACACAGTTATAATCTGAAAGGAAGTTTCAAATTTGCTGCAGAGCAAAAATTAATTTTGGAAATAGTAAGAAGTTTACAGTATCGCACAGAAAAAATGTGCCATTGTTGAAAATATAGTGGCATGCCTACGGAGTATAGCCTCAGTTGTGCGGGAGGCAGCTAAGAATCGCCACTGGAAATATACTCATAATAAGTAAATATAGTGTGGCGAGAATTTCTCTAAGGTGTAAAAGAAATACGGCAAATTTTCTGACGTACGCAACTGACTTTTAATATTTATAGTTACCGAATTATACCTGTGATAATGTTTCTTTTAATTTTTTTAATGGGTAAAGTTACGTGTTATGTGCAAACTTGAAATGTAACTCTCACGAAAGGCAGAGATCGCAGGTTCGAATCCCGATTCAGCACACAGTTATAATCTGAAAGGAAGTTTCAAATTTGCTGCAGAGCAAAAATTAATTTTGGAAATAGTAAGAAGTTTACAGTATCGCACAGAAAAAATGTGCCATTGTTGAAAATATAGTGGCATGCCTACGGAGTATAGCCTCAGTTGTGCGACTGGATTCGTGATTTCCTGTCGGAAAGGTCACAGTTCGTAGTAATAGACGGAAGGTCATCGAGTAAAAGAGAAGTAATATCCAGCGTTCCCCAAGGAAGTGTTACAGGCCCTCTATTGTTCCTCATCTATATTAACGACATAGGAGACAGTCTTAAGAGCCGTCTTAGATTGCTTGCAGACGATGCTGTCATTTACCGTCTTGTAAAGTCATCAGATGATCAAAACGACTTGCAAAATGATTTAGATAAGATATCTGTATGGTGCGAAAAGTGGCAATTGATCCTGAATAAGGAAAAGTGTGAAGTTATTCAATGATTACTAAAAGAAATCAGCTAAATTTCTATTACGCGATAATTCACGCAAATCTGAGGGCTAAATTGGAACGATCACATAGATAATATCGCGGGTAGAGCAAACCAAAGACTACGATTCATTGGCAGAACACTTAGAAGGTGCAACAGGTCTGCTAAAGAGACTGCTCACACCGCTCTTGTCCGCCCTATTCTGGAGTACTGCTGTGCGGTATGGGATGCGCATCAGGTGCGACTGAAGGATGACATCGAAAAAGTACAAAGGAGGGCAGCTCGTTTTGTATTATCGCGAAGTAGGGGAGCTGGTGTCACAGATGTGATACGTGAATGTGAGTGGCAATCATTAAAACAAAGGCGTTTTTCGTTGCGACGGGATCTTATCATGAAATTTCACTCACCAGTTTTCTCCTCCGATTGCGAAAACATTGTGTTGGCACCCACCTACATATGGAGAAACGATCATCACGATAAAATAAGAGAAATCAGGGATCGCACAGAAAAATTTAAGTGTTCGTTTTTCCCGCTTGCAGTTCGAGAGTGGAGCGGTAGAGAGACAGCTTGAAGGTGATTCATTGAACCCTCTGCCAGGCACTTTATTGTGAATAGCAGAGTAATCAGGCAGATATGCAGGGTGTTATAAAAAGGTACGGCCAAACTTTCATGAAACATTCCTCACACACAAATAAAGAAAAGATGTTATGTGGACATGTGTTCGGAAACGCTTACATTCCATGTTAGAGCTCATTTTAGTTTCGTCAGTATGTACTGTACTTCCTCGATTCACCGCCAGTTGGCCCAATTGAAGGAAGGTAATGTTGACTTCGGTGCTTGTGTTGACATGCGACTCATTGCTCTACAGTACTAGCATCAAGCACATCAGTACGTAGCATCAACAGGTTAGTGTTCATCACGAACGTGGTTTTGTAGTCAGTGCAATGTTTACAAATGCGGGGTTGGCAGATGCCCATTTGATGTATGGATTAGCACGGGGCAATAGCCGTGGCGCGGTACATTTGTATCGAGACAGATTTCCAGAACGAAGGTGTCCCGACAGGAAGATGTTCGAAGCAATTGATGGGCGTCTTAGGGAGCACGGAACATTCCAGCCTATGACTCGCGACTGGGGAAGACCTAGAACGACGAGGACACCTGCAATGGACGAGCCAATTCTTCGTGCAGTTGACGATAACCCTAATGTCAGCGTCAGAGACGTTGCTGCTGTACAAGGTAACGTTGACCACGTCACTGTATGGAGAGTTCTACGGGAGAACCAGTTGTTTCCGTACCATGTACAGCGTGTGCAGGCACTATCAGTAGCTGATTGGCCTCCACGGGTACACTTCTGCGAATGGTTCATCCAACAATGTGTCAATCCTCATTTCAGTGCAAATGTTCTCTTTACGGATGAGGCTTCATTCCAACGTGATCAAATTGTAAATTTTCACAATCAACATGTGTGGGCTGACGAGAATCCGCACTCAGTTGTGCAATCAAGTCATCAACACAGATTTCCTGTGAACGTTTGTGCAGGCATTGTTCATGATGTCTTGATTGGGCCCTATGTTCTTCCACCTACGCTCAATGGAGCACGTTATCATGATTTCATATGGGATACTCTACCTGTGCTGCCAGAACATGTGCCTTTACAAGTACGACACAACATGTGGTTCGCGCACGATGGAGCTCCTGCATATTTCAGTCTAAGTGTTCGTACGCTTGTCAACAACAGATTCGGTGACCGATGGATTGGTAGAGGCGGACCAATTCCATGGCCTCAAAGCTCTCCTGACCTCAACCCTCTTTCAGATCTTAAGTCCCATAGTGCTAAGAGCCATTTGAACCATTTTAACGAACCCTCTTGACTTTTATTTATGGGTGCATTTGAAAGCTCTTGTCTACGCAACCCCGGTACCAAATGTAGAGACTCTTCGTGCTCGTATTGTGGACGGCTGTGATACAATACGCCATTCTCCAGGGCTGCATCAGCGCATCAGGGATTCCATGCGACGGAGGGTCGATGCATATATCCTCGCTAACGGAGGACATTTTGAACATTTCCTGTAACAAAGTGTTTGAAGTCACGCTGGTACGTTCTGTTGCTGTGTGTTTCCATTCCATGATTAATGTGGTTTGAAGAGAAGTAATAAAATGAGCTCTAACATGGAAAGTAAGCGTTTCTGGACACATGTCCACAAAAAAACGTATTTTCTTTCTTGGTGTGTGAGGAATGTTTCCTGAGAGTTTGGCCGTACCTTTTTGTAACACCCTGTAGATGTAGATGTAGATGGATACAACAGGGCATCAGAATATCGGCGATTTATGCATCAGGTGAGAGCTTGTGCTAAAATTAGGAACCGGAACGATTGCCATTTCTGAATGGAAGACTCGTTTTAAAGATCTTCTTACAGAAGGTAGGGAATAATTTCGAGAATAGTGAAATGAAGTGGAGATTTATCCTGTAGAAGAGATGGCTGACAATGAAGTTTCATGAGGACATTCAAAAATCAAAAAATGGAAAGATCCTGGAGGTATCCCTCTCTCTCTCTCTCTCTCTCTCTCTCTCTCTCTCTCATTTTTTTTTGTCATTAGTCTTCTGACTGGTTTGGTGCGGCCCCCCACGAATTCCTCTCCTGTGCCAAGCTCTTCAGCTCAGAGTGGCACTTGCAACTTAAGTCCTCAATCATTCGCTGGATGTATTCCAATCTCAGTCTTCCTCTACCGTCTTAGCCCTCTACAGCTCCCTCTAGTACCATGGAAGTCATTCCCCGATGTCTCACCGAGCGAGGTGGCTCAATGGTTAGCACACTGGACTCGCATTCGGGAGGACGACGGTTCAATCGCGCGTCCGGCCATCCTGATTTACGTTTCCTGTGATTTCCCTAAATCAGTCCAGGCAAATGCCGGGATGGTTCCTTTGAATGGGCACGGACGACGTCCTTCCCCATCCTTCCCTAATTCGATGAGACCTATGACCTCGCTGTCTGGTCTCCTCCCCCAAACAACCCAACCCAACCAACCAACAGATGTCCTACCAACCTGTTCTTCTCCTTGTCAGTGTTTTCCACATATTCCTTTCCTGTCCGATTCTGCGCGGATGGTACAGTAATGGAATTACTGAAGCACGGAAGACTTAAAATAGTCGTGGCACTAGTAACTATTTTTAGTAAAGTGGTTCAAGGATGTGAAGTACCCTAAGAATGGAAGATATCATACAGTACCGTCATATTTAAGAAAGGGAGTAAGAGAGATCCGACTGATTACAGGGGAATAGGTGTAATGGATTCGCGAGTATGTTTTTCAGTAGGATATTAAACAACAGATGGCAAAATTGAAAAGAGATTAACAGCTGCTATTTTTATAACTTTTTATCTAGGCTACCAGTTTCGAGTCCTTAATAGAGCAATTTTCAGGCCCTGTAGAATGAACTACAAATAGTATGCAGTTTTACATCTATATAAGAGGGAACCAATATTGTTCTTACATTTATGAAGGGCACACATTGCTCATGTAGGCCTCTATGGAAATCAGGCACAACAAATATTAGTTCCCCGTTGTACCCAAGAACGACTGATTGCTTTTTGTTGTCCATGTCACAGGGCATCAGGATGACTCAACTGAGGAGTTGAAAATGGTGGCCTAGATAAAAAAGCTACAAAACTAATGGTTGTTGAAATATTATTTTTACAGTTCAGATTGGGAAAAGTTCCTCATTCGTTGTATCTCAGGAATAGTCAGGTTTCACTACTGGAATAAGCTGGTTTGATAACACCTTTTGTGTATGCCGGATGTGTCAGAAAATGACCGCAAAAAATCAGAATCAGCTTTTGGTGTTTGTTGATGTAGAAAAGGTCTTCGATGAAGTGCCAAGGAAGTTACTATGCTAGCACTGGAAAATGTTGAAGTGTATGGTGTGTATGGTGCATTAATAGAGTTTGTGAAATAATGAAGAAGGTATACCACCAATTGGAGGTCGTGATGAAGTTTGGTGGATAGACATAGGAAAGTTTTAAAAGAATTAAAACAATGATGAGCTATGTTACCAACCTTATATAAGCTGCGTTTAGAAGTTGTTCTTCGTTACTAGACTAGAAGCTTGGGCATGACAGTACAGAATCAATGTTTGCATATATTATTGTTTACCGACGATCAAGTACTTATGGCTCTGAATAAGGACTATTCCAGGTATAAAATGAGAAAGTTAATGGATGCTTATAAACCATGAGGACTAACACACAATATGGATAAAAAAGAATACCTTTGGAATGAGCAAGGTGAGGATTTGGGTTTTGAGTTTGCCCACGTAAGAAATGAAATTTTTCAAGTGCTTGGATTCACTAATCGATACGACTGGTGAGTGAGAAGTAGACATATTCCACAGGAAGAGTCAAGCGAGGACAGATATTAGGTCATTAAATGGTTTATTTGGAGTCGGCATACATCCAGACGAACAAAGAAAGCAGTGCTACGTGTTGTGGTTGAAAGCATTCTGACGTATGGCTCAGAGGATGTTGGAAACTGAACGGGAGACACCATGGGAAAATTGGGTTGTCCAAACGGACGAGTTACGGCGGAGCATGAGGGCGATGCAACTGGATCGACTGAGAAATGAGCATGTAGGAATGGGGATGGATACGGTGGAACCGGTCAGAGATATGATAGATGCTCGAGCACTGAGATGGTGTGGCCACGTACGAAAGATGGAAGAACAACAGTGGCCGCAATGTTTGTTCATCTGGTCTCCACGAGAGAGTAGGAGTCAGGGGAGGCCGAAGCCAACTTGTAGAGGAACACTATGCAAAGCCATCGAAATGAAAGGTCTGTCGTAAGAAGACTGGCAGAACACAAGTTTGTGGCATCTGACAAAAAGCAACTGCTGATATCTGGAATCGCCTACTCGGTAAAGTAAGTATAACAGTAGCGCAGACTACTGTACCGTCTTTAGAATAAGTGTACCATAGTGTACCAAATCTGAGAAAATACTTACCTCTGGTACGTTTTTTCTTCATTTTCCTCGCAAATAAAAGACCAGACGTATATAATTCTGATGAGCTTTTAGGCAAATTTTTCTCACCAGAAAGTCCGATCCAGAGACCTCCTAAAGTTCTGTTAACGTTTCTAATTATCCTTGAGGAATGGGCGCTACGTCCTTCATGTTGGTAACTCGTGGTTGCCTTATATACAGGTGGATATCTTCCAATAACTGTGGCACATGTTTGTAAGTAACTACAGATACTACAGGCTAATTACAGAAGCATTAATAAGTCTTGAATTTCCCGCAACACATGTTTTCTTCCAGGCTAGATTTTCGACTGACCAATGGTTCACATTGCGAAGATTCATTTTCCCATGTCTTGTAAGGGATGCTTCATCCGTAAATGATCTTGCGTCACTTGACCATATCCTGTTCTTCAGTCTTTCAGATTATTGCAATTTTTTGTGTGGCCCTATGGTTTGTAGAGATATTACCTGGGTGCCTTGTTGCTGTTGAAAGTTCACTACTAAATTGCAACTTCCAGAATTTAGGTTTGATATTATACAATTCAGTCATTTTCTCGTACTGATTATAGCAGAGATGCGATACTGTACAAAGTATCGACTGCAAACAGCTCGTTATCTTTGGTGGTTAGCCCGTGAGGTCTGCAGGAAGCATGCTTTGCACTTTCTGGAGAACTTTGCCTACTGACAAGGTAGGCTGAGACTTGATTTTGAGTGATGTAGTAGGTTCATTTGTGTGCCGCATGGTGTGGAGAAAATGTGGTTGGCTTGAATACCCCTGCAGGTAACTCAGTATACTGTATGTTAAGCTGGTATGAAATAAGATGCGTGCTGAAATGAAATATATAGAATTTTTTATATGAAAGCTCTTAAAGCTTTATAAATAAAACCATCTTTATCGACATTATACATCTTTATTCATCGTGCCTACATATTTATTTCTCAACATAGTCACCCTGCGGATGAACATATTTGTCACGCCGAGAGACCAGTTTATCGATATCGTCACTGTAGAATGTTTGATTTTGTTAGCAGACCCACAACGTCATCTCTGCTTGCACCGCCACATCAGTATCAAAGTGAACTCCTGGAAGGTGTTCTTTAAGTTTTGGAAACAGGTGAAAATTGGACTGGACCAGGTGGGGACTTTATGGAGAACGGAGGACGATCGATGACAGTGAACCAAAGACATCGGATTGCTGCAGATGTCGCAGCGCTCGAGTGTCGTCTGGCATTGTCATCCTGAAGGAGAGGCTGCTTCATGTTTGACGAATTCTTCGAATTCGTTCTTTCTGTTTTCTGAGAGTCTTGGAGTACACTGCAGAGTTTAACTGTGCCTTTAGGCACGAATTTCAAATGCACCACAGCTTGAACATCTCAGAACACTGTGAGCTTGACTTTGCCTGCTGACGTCATGGTCTTGAAATTGGCGTTGGTGATCCTCTGTCACACACGGTGAGATTAGCACTACCATTTCCTTTGTAATGTGAATGAACAGGACGACGTTGCACTTTACATGTCGATAAAGTCGTCACCGTACACATCTTTCATTCTGCTATGGATTTCAATTGGAGGCACCTTTTCTGCGAGTAGAAGCTCGATTACGGCAAGCTGCTTCGCACGCGCCGACATAGCTACGTTGCACATCGCCCTGTTACACGCTATAATTCGGAGGATTCTAGCGTCAGAGGGTTGCACCTTGCGTCAGCAAAGCGGTAACGTCAACAGAGTAATATGCACGATACACTATGTGATCGAAAGTATCAAGACACCTGGCTAAAAATGACTTACAAGTTCGTGGCGCCCTCCATCGGTAATACAATTCAATATGGTGATGGCTCACCCTTAGCCTTGATGACTGCTTCCACTCTCGCAGGCATACGTTCAATCAGTTGCTGGAAGGTTTCTTGGGGAATGGCAGCCCATTCTTCACGGAGTGCTGCACTGAGGAGAGGTACCGATGTCGGTAGGTGAGGCATGGCACGAATTCGGCTTTCCAAAACATCCCAAAGGTGCTCTATGGGATTCACGTCAGGACTCTGGGTAGGCCAGTCCATTATAGGGATGTTATTGTCATGTAACCACTCCGCCACAGGCCGTGCATTATGAACAAATTGTGTTGAAAGATGTAATCGCCATCCCCGCATTTCTCTTCAACAGTGGGAAGCAAGAAGATGCTTAAAACATCAATGTAGGCCTGTGCTGTGATAGTGCCATGCAAAACAACAAGGGGTGCAAACCCCCTCCATGAAAAACACGACCACAGCATAACACCACCGCCGCGGAATTTTACTGTTGGCACTACACACGCTGGTAGATGACGTTCACCGGGCATTCGCCATACCCACACCCCGACACATTGTGTACCGTGATTCGCAACTCCACACAACATTTTTCCACTGTTCAATCGTCCAATGTTTACGCTCCTTACACCAAGCGAGGAGTCGTTTGGCATTCACTTGTGTGATGTATGGCTCATGAGCACCCACTCGACCATGAAATTCAAGTTTTCTCAACTCTCGCCTAACTGTCGCACTACTTGCAATGGATCCTGATGCAGTCTGGAATTCCTGTGTGATGGGCTGGATAGATGTCTGCCTATTACACATTACGACGCTCTTCAACTGTCGGCGGTCTCTGTAAGTCAACAGACGAGACGGCCCGTACGGTTTTGTGTTGTACGTGTCCCTTCCCGTTTCCACTTTATCATCACATCAGAAACAGTGGACTTAGGAATGTTTATGAGTGTTTAAATCTGGCGTACATACGTATGACAGAGGTGACACTCAATCACCTGACCACGTTCGAAGTCCGTGAGTTCCGCGGAGCGCCCCATTCTGCTCTCTCACAGTGTCTAATGGCTACTGAGGTCGCTGATATAAGGTACCCTGCAGTAGGTAGCAGCACAATGCACCTAATACGAAAAAACGTATGTTTTTCGGTGAGTCCGGATACTTTTGATCACATAGCGTATGTATCACATTAACCGATATTGCGAACAGAAGAAAAGATTCGGAAGCGTTCAGCATTTCTTTTCAGCACGACCCTGTAGTTGGGCTAGTTGTAGGAAATACGTATATGGAGTACGATTTCCTTAAACATTCACGACGTCCATGTATTTCACGGCTCAGCACCCTCGATTCAGGATGCGAAATTTCTGACTTACGCGTGTTGGACTTCTATTCCACGAGAGATTTCTTTGTCAATGTTTCTTTGTGTGGGTAGTTCGTTACGAGACGTGACACAGAATCCATTTGAAATCCATTACTCTAGATGGTAGTACAGTCAGTTTGGTCACTTTTTATATCTATGAGGTTTTCTAAATTCTCTACGACGGATACTGAATTCTGTTTATATGCAGTTACCACACATCGAAACTTTGTTCAAAATCTTCAAGTGTGTGTGAATTCCTAAGGGATCAAACTAGCTGAGGTCATCGGTCCCTAGATTTACACACTACTTAAACTCACTTATCCTAACAACAACACAGACACCCATGCCCGAGGGAGGACTCGAACCTTCGACACGAGAGGCCGCGAAATCCGTGACATGGCGCCTCAAACCGCGTGGCTGTACTTTGTATGCCACGGGTTGTTGTGCAGTGGTAGTACGTGGGCCGCTGTGATTTACTAGCCTTTTGAATTTAATTCTATGCAAGTTATATATAAATACTCTCCACTTCAATATCCCAGCTCATTTATTTATTATTCACATTCTTTAGAACAACTTGTAATCTGGAGTCAATACACGATGCCAGTTGTAATATTTGTCTTCAGCAATTGATGGTAACGTACAACATTACTATATTTTACATCAAAACTAGCACGAATCACTATGAATATTATCCATCGAATTATCCGCGTGATTTTCAACCATAAGATAGTTTTGGGACACAGATGGCAGAGTGACAGTGGTCCATTCTGTGAAAAGCGTAAATATGTACGACGCATTATATATGAGTGATGTTAAAACAGACTGGGACAGACATCCCTATGTGTACCGCAGCTGGCTACTTTTCACACTGGTCAGACTCTTCAAGTCGGCTGAGGCACTAGATAGAATTTCTCGTAGTCCCTTAACTTTCTTTCTTCCTATGCCTGCTAGTAACCGTTGCACTATAAAGTAATTGTGAACTGCTCAGGTAACTTTCTCTAATCCTATCTGTAGTCAGACTGCGTTCTTAAATTTGATGCACTGGTCAAAACTTTGTGCATACTTTTTCCAAATCAGAGCATGTTCTTTACTTAGACCCGTATTCTAAATTGAAACTAAGCAGTACGTTTACACCGTTTCGTCAAGTTACACAAATACTAGTGACAACTGTAACTTACTACTGCTCGAAGTGATGAACATAAAATAAGCAGCAGCAACGAACAAGCCACGCAGGTAGAAGAAAGCATTGCGCAAATGCAGTGCAAGGAACTGCAACTATTATAAACATATCATACTTTGCTTTTACTTTGTGCAGCTTTGTTCTGGTCCGTGCAGTGCAGCGACTCACATAATCAGAAAATAATATTCTTTAGTGAGGAGTGGTGCTAAATTACCAAAGGAAAATTGACCTTTAAAATATGTATTGCAGAAACTGAAACTCATTGTCTATTACAAGCGTCATTACAAAAATTAATCTGTCCTAACAAATTTTACACTGCCAAGTTTAATTACTAAAAATGATAAAGGAGCGGTAAAATGTATGACTTCTGAGTTCAAGCCAACTGAATAGAAAACTTCACTATCTCTCGTCTAAACAAATAAAACAACTAACTCAGACCAATAAAGAGAGGTTACACTAAAACTACCCGCTATTCACACTACTCATAATTAAGCGCAAGCAAGCATTGCAGCATCACTTTACGTCAAAAAATCTTCAAATGACCAATTAGATTTTACAAAATCATAATTCGCAATTCATCCTTCTTTGTATATTTATCTCTATGCTCTGCAATCCATTTCCATCCGATCACTAGCACAGCCAACACCAGATTCGCTAACTGCTCTTAGAATGATTACTGCAACGATAATGCTACCAGCAATCAAGGATCACAGTGCTCGTACTCAGAATCTCATATCGACTATTGAAAACCACTGTTTGAAAAACATTCAGTATACACATGTGAAACGTGACACATCGAATGAAAATAGAGCTTACATTACTTTTATTGAACACCATAAACAAGCTAGAAACCTTAAAACTCCTTTCTGTGGAGCGACAGTCTAGATGACTTTGATCGGTTCATTGACTTCGTAAAACTGTTTTAAGCGCACCTGTCGTAATAGATGTGCTATTTGTGGTTGATTCTTTGGGGCGGCTCTGTTCGTATCAACTGTAGCCGCTCAACTGTGAACCAGAATGTTGTGACTAGAACGTTGCTAGCAGGATAAAGAATAAAATATAAGGAATAAAGTAAAACTAACATTCTTCATTACCAATCGATCACATATTGCGTAATTCTTTGTATTAAAATACCCAGAAATTTTAAGCCGCTATTGTAAGGTAGGCCTAAGAAATACTTCGTTCATTTACAGTTCTTCTGAAGAAATAATTTCTGTTTTTAGTCCTGCAACGCATACTTGACGTAAGTTAACTGAAATCGTGTGTCACGTTATCGAGTTTGTCTGTGCATAATTATTATGATGAGTCGTGCTTGTCTACAGTTAGTCAAAAATGGTTCAAATAGCTTTCAGCACTATGGGACTTTACATCTGAGGTCATCAGTCCCCTAGAACTTAGAACTACTTAAACCTAACTAACCTAAGGACATCACACAACACCCAAGCTGTTCGCAAATTTGTTTCTGTAGTACAATTTCAGTTTTATGATCTAGAAAAGGCATATGACTGGGTTCCTAGGAGGAAGTTATTGTCTGTTCTACGAGATTATGGAACAGGAGGCAAACTTTTGCAAGCAATTAAAGGTCTTTACATAGATAGTCAGGCAACAGTTAGAGTTGACGGTAAATTGAGTCCATGGTTCAGAGTAGTTTCAGGGGTAAAACAAGGGTGCAACATGTCTCCATTGTTGTTCATATTATTTATGGATCATATGTTGAAAACAATATACTAGCTGGGTGAGATTAAGATATGTGAACACAAAATAAGCAGACATGCATATGCGCATGACTTAGTTGTGATGGCAGATTCGATTGAAAGTATGCAAAGTAATATTTCAGAGCTAGATCAGAAATAAGCAGTCACGCATATGCAGATGACTTAGTTGTGATGGCAGATTCGATTGAAAGTTTCCAAAGTAATATTTCAGAGCTAGATCAGAAATGTAAGGCCTATGGTATGAAGATCAGCATCTCCAAAACGAAAGTAATGTCAGTGGGAAAGAGATATAAACGGATTTAGTGCCAAATAGGAGGAACAAAGTTAGAACAGGTGGACGGTTTCAAGTACATAGGATGCATATTCTCACAGGATGGCAACATAGTGAAAGAACTGGAAGCGAAGTGTAGCAAAGCAAATGCAGTGAGCGCTCAGCTACGATCTACTCTCTTCTGGAAGAAGGAAGTCAGTACCAAGGCTAAGTTATCTGTGCACAGTGCAATCTTTCGACCAACTTTGTTGTATGGGAGCGAAAGCTGGGTGGATTCAGGTTACCTTATCAATAAGGTTGAGGTTACGGATATGAAAGTAGCTAGGATGATTGCAGGTACTAGTAGATGGGAACAATGGCAGGAGGGTGTCCACAATGAGGAAATCAAAGAAAAACTGAGAATGAACTCTATAGATGTAACAGTCAGGGCGAACAGGCTTAGATGGTGGGGTCACGTTACACGCATGGGAAAAGCAAGGTTACGCAAGAGACTCATGGGTTCAGCAGTAGAGGGTAGGAGGAGTCGGGGTAGACCAAGGAGAAGGTACCTGGATTCGGTTAAGAATGATTTTGAAGTAATAGGCTTAACATCAGAAGAGGCACCAATGTTAGCACTGCATAGGGGATCATGGAGGAATTTTATAAGGGGGACTATGCTCCAGACTGAACGCTGAAAGGCATAATCAGTCTTAAATGATGATGATAAGGATGATGACTCACTCCTAGAACAGGTATAGTATAGTATCGTCCTGAGTTGCTAATTATGACGATGTTGGTGATAATGATACTGGTGATGATTATGATAGTGGTAATGATAATGATGGTGGTGATGATGACAGAAGAACGTAACTGAAATTACGTGATCGAATAACACTGGCCGATTGTTAGATCACCATGAAACGAGTTAGACGGCCTCATTACACGAAACACACCGTAGACATTTAAAATTTAAAGGAGTATATGGGCGATATATTTATAAACCAACAACCACATATCAAGCGACCACATAAACAAGCATTAGCAGGAGAGGAGTCTGTTTAATCCTCATGACACGATATAATAAGATATGTTACAAATTCGGTGCATGCCAACTACAGAATTGTTCGAGTCACTGGAAAAATAAAAAAAGTAAAGACACAAGAAATATTACCAGTATCCATTTGCCTTATTGTGCACATAAAGTATTTTTAGATTATTTTTCTTATGAAATTAACTTATGGACTGCTTCCAAGTACAATTGTTTTCATGTGCGAGTGACTTAATATGCTGCTGAAATAGCTGACTAAGCAACCGTTTTGTTTAGTCGCTTGTTGCACCAGTAATAGCTCGCTGTTGGAATTCAGACACACGCATGTAGAAGCGTACGTGGAGCCCACCGACGAAGATAATTAATCTAAGCTGTCAGCAGTGTTTGGTGGGACCGCAGACAGGTTCCTCTCTCATGCAGGCGTTCAAGTCTCCCGGGGTCGCCCCGTGGTTCACGCTCGCTGGCGGCGGATGCGTTATTGCTGAGGCGATGATTTACGTGCGGCGAGCACGCACGGCAGCAGCGACCACCGCGCACCGGTAGGCAATAACGAGGAAAAGGAGCTAAAAGTGTTAAGGAGGTGTCTGCGGCTCCTTTTCATCTGCGGACCGCCGGCGGCGCGCCGCCACACACGCTCGTTCGCGTGTTACACAGAATACAACGAGTCGCTTCTGAGGCGGACGCTGCCGCTACCATCTCTGGCCTAACCGCATGAAGAGCCTGTGGATGTAGGGCAGGGCTGGAATTCGTCTGAACATCCATTTGCATTGCACGAAGAGTGCCTGCTCCATCACAAACTCTTTCTCCTTTATCTCTACAAAATTGACTATATAGATCTAGGATAGGATATCAAGACGTTGTTAAAAAATATAGACTTCATAGATAGTAATAATTATGTTCGTCGATTACAGGAAAAAGGCTGTAGAAAAATATCATAAAGAAATATTCAATCTAATACAACTTTTTTTTCTTTTTGTCATCAATCATCAGATTGTTTTGATGCGGAACGCCATGATTCGTATTCTGTGTCATCCTTTTCATTTCAGAGTAGCTCTTCCATACTATGTCCTTAGTTATTTCCTGGATGTGTTCCGATCTCTGTCTCCCTCTATAGTTTTTAGCCTCTACGGCTACCTCTTGTAGCTTGGAAGTTATTCCCTGATATCTTTACAGGTGTGCTTTCATCCTGTGCCTTCTTCTTGGCAGTATTTTCCATACATTCCGTTCCTTGTCGATTTTGCTGCCTAGGTAGCAGAATTCCTTTGCTTTGTCTACCTCGTCATCACTCATTGTCATGTTTAGTTTCTCTCCGTTCTCATTTCTGCTATTGCTCATTACTTCGTCTTTCTTCGATTTATTCTTAACCCGTATCCTGTCCTCATTAGGCTATTCATTCCGTTCAACAACAAAAAAATGGTTCAAATGGCTCTGAGAACTATGGGACTTAACATCTGAGGTCATCAGTCCTCTAGAACTTAGAACTACTTAAGCCTAACTAACCCAAGGACATCACACACATCCATGCCCGAGGCAGGATTTGAACCTGCGACCGCAGCAGTCACGCGGTTCCGGACTGAAGGGCCTAGAACCGCTCGGCCACCGCGACCAGCTTTCCGTTCAACAGATCCTGCAATTTTTCCTCGTTTTTGAGGATAGCAATCTCATCAGCGAATCTCACCGCCAACACCGTTTCACTTTGACATTTAATTCCACTCTTAAACCTTTCTTTTATTTCCGTCATTGCTTCTTTGATGCACAGATTGAACAGTTGGGGTAAAAGAATACATCCCTGTCTTGTCTTACAACCTTCTTAATTCGCTTACTTCGTTGTTGGTCTTCCAATCATATTCTTCCCTCTTGGTTCTCCTATGTACTGGGAGTTCGCAAATTCCCGTTATATATTTTTAGGACTTGTAGTGGGGAGGGGGGGCGGCTAGTATATAATATTCTAAATAGGAACCCAAGTCCGCAAACGTACCGTTGCCGTTCTACGACGGTTTCAGCTCGGATGTTTAAGTCATTCACTTCGCTTGAGGCGCTGGATTAGGCGTGACGTTGTTTATACTAATACTAAACATTCCAAAACAAAAAAGGCCAGTATACACTACGTACAGAACAGTGGTAATGCAGGACAACAACAGCTCGATGTGGCGACCACCAACGTTGTTGCAGACATTGTACCTACGAAGCATGCTGTAGTACACACTCTACATACCACCTGGTGTCTCTTTAGTTTCTAGGACAGGGGCCACAACTCATACCAGCAGATCGTCCTCTGTACAGGAGTCTCGTACGCATTAAGTGCTGTCAGATGGGCATTCGAGTACTACACTTCATTCTGTCTACTCTGTCGCATACCAAGACAAGCAACTCTGAGACTTTTCTCCTTCCCTCAGCAGATGGAAATGTCTTGTGCCTAGGGCCTCCCGTCGGGTAGACCGTTCGCCTTGTGCAAGTCTTTCGACTGACGCCACTTCGGCGACTTACGTGTCCATGGGGATTAAATGATGATGATAAGGACAACACAGCACCCAGTCCCTGAGTGGGGAAATTGTCCGACCCAGCCGGGAATCGAACCCGGGCCGTTAGGTATGACATTCCGTCGCGCTGACCACTTAGCTACCAGGGGCAGACTCAGTAAATGTGACCACGTTACATACCTGAACTGAAACTGCCGTAAAATTTTCCGGATTTGTGTTCCTATTCAAGATATCATGTATTCACTCCCCTCCACAAATCGTAGAAGTCTGTAACGCGAATTTCCGTTCACTCTGTTGTATATTACCCGTTGTTTCCCTGTAGCTTACCCCTCTTTTTCCACAATTTTGAACATCTTACAGCACTTGACGTTGTCGAACGCTTTTTCCAGATCGACAAATCGTATGAATGTCTTGCTTATTCTTCAGACTTGCTTCTATTATCAACGGCAACGTCAGAACTGCATCTCCGATGCCTTTATCTTTCCTAAAGGCAAACTGACCGTCGTGTGATAGATCCATGGTTTTCTTTTCCGTTCTTCTGTATGTTACTGTTGTCAGCAATTTAGTCGCATTAGCTGTTCAGCGGTTTGTGCGATAATTCTCGCGCTTGTCGGCTCTTGCAAATCTTCGTAACTGTGTGGATATGTTTCTTATAAAGTTTGATGGTATATCACCAGTCACGTACCATCTACACACCACCATGAATAGTCACTGCATTGCCACTCCCGTCCTCCAATGATTATAGAAATTCCGATGGATCGTTATCTACACAATCTACATTATATGATCTTAAGTCGTCCAAAGCTCATAAATCTTGACTCTAGTACTGGGTCCTATGTTTCTTTCCTTTCTCCTACTACGTCATCAAACTTGTCCTTCCCCTCATAGAGACCTTCAATGTGCTCTTTCCACCTACCCGATCTCTCTTCTGCGTTTAACAGTGGGATTCCCATTACACTCTTAATGTTGCAGCCCTTGCTTTTAATTTCATAGAGGGTTGTTTTGACATTTCTGCAACCTGAGTCAGTCCTTCCGACATTCATTTCTTTTCCTTCCTATTTATTTCATTCCTAAATGACTTGTATTTGTTTATTCCTGAACTTCACTGAGCATTTTTGTGCTTCCTTCTTTCGTTAATAAGATGGGATACTTCTTCTGCTACCCATGGTTTCTTTGTAATTACTTTCCTTGTGCCGATGTTTCTGATCCAGTTTCTGTGACTGTCCTTTTTAAAAACGTTCATTCATCTTCAACTGAAGTTATTCACTATCGCAACATCTATAACCTCAGAGAACGTCAAGCGTATCTCTTCATTCTTTAGTACCTCTATAACCGACTACTTTGCTCACTGATTCTTCCTGACTAGCCTGTTAAACTTCAGCCGACTTTTCATCATTGCCAATATAGCTATGAATTCAAAAATTTTCAGAAATTTTGTACATCGTAGCCCTGAGTGGTAGTGATGAAGTTTATCAACTCGAAAAAAAAAAGTTATGTAATAAGCTTTCGTTTGGTCGTAGGTACATGACTGTAGTATTGGAGCGCTAGAAATCCGTGTGCCGCAGTAACTGCAGCGCGCCGCTGGCTTGGAGGGACAGCTACTGGTAGCTGTCTGGCATTATGTTTGCTGTTCTGCTCTTGTTACTGTTGTTGTTGTTGTTGTTGCTGTTGTTGTGGTCGTCGGTCGGAAGACTGGTCTGATGCAGCACCCCAGGCCTCTCTATCACCAGCAAAGCTCTTCTATTTTGAATAACTACAGCAACATACGTCCTTCTGAATCTGCTTCTGTGCTTATCTCTTCGCCTCTCTCTACGATTTTTGGCCTCACACTTCCCTTCAGTACTAAACTGGTAATCCCTTGTTGTCTCAGAATGAGTCCTAACAAAGTAGCACCGTATTTCAAAAGCTTGTGTTTTTTTCTTGTCAAAACTGTGTACCATCCATGTATCACTTCCATACGTGGCTACACTCCATACAAAAGTTTTCAGAGAACACATTCTTGCACTTAAACCTATACTCGAAGCTAGCAAATTTCTGTTCTTCAGATACGCTTTTCTTGCTGTGTTTCCATAGTGTTGCATATGTGGCCATCATCTAATAGTTTATGATCTTGTATCAGATGTCAGTTATAGAAACATATTTTTCATCGATGTTTTTCTTACTAACGAAAATTAAAAGTAGCTTACGTCATGGACATAATTCCACGTACAATGAAAGTAATTGTTAATTTTTGTTTTCAAGGAACTAGTATCACGTGTTTCATTTCAGTGTATCAGACTGTTATGCTATTAAATACGATAATCATTCAAAGACTGGCTGTATGAATGATGTCCGAAAGCGATCAATAAAAATGGAAACAGTGGTTAAGTCCAATTCACCCTGTAAGTCAGCGGAACGTAAATGAAGGCGACGTCACTATCAATTCGTGGCGTGTTCACTATCATCGTCACAACGGCACTTCGTTTAACCGGATACTGAAGTGAGATTACGCGACCGTCACTTACGCGAAAGTCGGAAATTATGAAATTTATTGAAAGTTAAAGCGAAATTCCTAATGACTGTACTCGACAAATTTTGAATGGTAGACAACTAAGAACTGAAACACTAAGAGAAGTGTCTTTCTAGCATTTTAAACTACCATTTTGTTGTTAGAGGAAATGTGTACATACACGACAGAGCGTAGGGGAATGATGCGGGAGACAAGCACCACCGTACTAGGCAAGCTCCTAATGGAGGTGGTTTGGCGTTGCCTTTCTCCGACCGTAATGGGGATGAATGATGATGATGAAGACGACACAGCACCCAGTCATCTCGGGCAGGTGAAAATCTCTCACCCCACAGGGAATCGAACCGTGCTCGGGAAGCGAGAACCCTACCGCGAGGCCACGAGCTGCGGACACATACCAACATACTGAACAGTATTCACAATGCAATACTGGGTGTATTTTAACTTTACTCATTGTGTTTTGTTTCCTACCTAATTACCAAGTGACGTAAACAAAATGATTTTTTTAGGGTTCCCCTTATACAATCACTTTGTTGTCGCCCAACTGTCTGTCTATCCGGCTATTCAAATCCGTTTCTCTCAGGAACGGGTATATGTCTCAAGTAGAAATTTATATCACGTACTGAAATCTATAGTGCTTTAGTGGTGTAAGCATTTTTGACTTCTATGTCAATGCAATCAAAAGATACGGTCATTTACGTCACATATTTTGATACTCTCAAAATCATTCATTAAAACCTACAGGATACTTCCCTTTGACGTAAAATCATGAAATGTGATAAGAAGAAAGCTTTCACGGTACAAATTAAGGGAAAAAATCAGAAAATTGTTAATGTGTAATTAAGTCACACCAAAAAGGTTTTTGTTTTGTCATTCGTTATGAATTAATGAAATTAAAACATTTTCCAAAGTCTTGTAATCAATGCGACCTGTATCTTACCCGTATCAGTGTCGATAACAGTCAAAAATCGTAGAAATCCTCGATCTCCGGAAGGGATGAACTGTCTGCATACATAATTAAGTCTTCACGGAACCCTAAGTACGTGAGTTCTGCTCGTCAGTTTTCTCCTCTAACAGAACTGACTTATCCGCAGCAAAAAAGTTAATTAATAATAATTATTTCCTCGAATTAAGTTCATATTTCTACCCATGTATTTCTTAATTTTCCGGATACTGACAAATCTAAAATTATTTTCTGCTTCCAGTTATGCGATTTGTTTTGCGGAAGGACACCAATGTAAAAAAAAAAAAAAAAAAAAAAAAATCCTAGTAATCACGGAAAATGTTCAGTTTTTCACGAAAACAATGAAAATGATAAAATAAAGTCTAAGAAAGCACTAATGCACGAAATTAGCACTGTGGTAAGAGGTTAACTTTTTATGTTAGCAAGTGACGCCACCTCCCCCATCAGCAGCAACCCCACCACGACATCAAACTTTCTTCCTTCCCAACCAGTCCCATCCTACAATGTTTTATTTCGTTTGCGGGCTGTATAAACATTGCCATTTCAAAAGCGTTGAAGAATGTTTTGGCATTCTATTATTTTTCGGCAAGTGTGAATCGACTTTTAGCTTGAAGTGTACCGATATGAAATAAAACACATGCACATCAAAAATTGTCTGTAGCCCTGTTGAAGACTGCTGAAGATGCATCAGGAGTGCAAGTAAAACAACTTATTATCAGATTCACTTGACGTGGAACATTAGTGAAATGAAATCAAAGTAAGAAGAAATGATACTTGGATCCTGCAATGCGACAGATAAACGCTGTAATGCGGCACACTGGAAGATCTCTGACCAGATATAGACTATCAAGAAGCAGACTTCCAAGACACTAATGCTTCAATCAGATACTAGCTTATAATAAATCAAGTCCTCACGGAATTTCTCTCAGTTACAGAAACCTTCACCACCTGGTTTTGTTTGAACTTATTTTCATATGTAAAGTACTTAATTCTTGATTTTGGGCATTTATAAAAGTTTATAACACTCGGACGAAACTAGTGCCGCATATATACACTCCTGGAAATTGAAATAAGAACACCGTGAATTCATTGTCCCAGGAAGGGGAAACTTTATTGACACATTTCTGGGGTCAGATAGATCACATGATCACACTGACAGAACCACAGGCACATAGACACAGGCAACAGAGCATGCACAATGTCGGCACTAGTACAGTGTATATCCACCTTTCGCAGCAATGCAGGCTGCTATTCTCCCATGGAGACGATCGTAGAGATGCTGGATGTAGTCCTGTGGAACGGCTTGCCATGCCATTTCCACCTGGCGCCTCAGTTGGACCAGCGTTCGTGCTGGACGTGCAGACCGCGTGAGACGACGCTTCATCCAGTCCCAAACATGCTCAATGGGGGACAGATCCGGAGATCTTGCTGGCCAGGGTAGTTGACTTACACCTTCTAGAGCACGTTGGGTGGCACGGGATACATGCGGACGTGCATTGTCCTGTTGGAACAGCAAGTTCCCTTGCCGGTCTAGGAATGGTAGAACGATGGGTTCGATGACGGTTTGGATGTACCGTGCACTATTCAGTGTCCCCTCGACGATCACCAGTGGTGTACGGCCAGTGTAGGAGATCGCTCCCCACACCATGATGCCGGGTGTTGGCCCTGTGTGCCTCGGTCATATGCAATCCTGATTGTGGTGCTCACCTGCACGGCGCCAAACACGCATACGACCATCATTGGCACCAAGGCAGAAGCGACTCTCATCGCTGAAGACGACACGTCTCCATTCGTCCCTCCATTCACGCCTGTCGCGACACCACTGGAGGCGGGCTGCACGATGTTGGGGCGTGAGCGGAAGACGGCCTAACGGTGTGCGGGACCGTAGCCCAGCTTCATGGAGACGGTTGCGAATGGTCCTCGCCGATACCCCAGGAGCAACAGTGTCCCTAATTTGCTGGGAAGTGGCGGTGCGGTCCCCTACGGCACTGCGTAGGATCCTACGGTCTTGGCGTGCATCCGTGCGTCGCTGCGGTCCGGTCCCAGGTCGACGGGCACGTGCACATTCCGCCGACCACTGGCGACAACATCGATGTACTGTGGAGACCTCACGCCCCACGTGTTGAGCAATTCGGCGGTACGTCCACCCGGCCTCCCGCATGCCCACTATACGCCCTCGCTCAAAGTCCGTCAACTGCACATACGGTTCACGTCCACGCTGTCGCGGCATGCTACCAGTGTTAAAGACTCAACAAAGCACCCATCGCAGAGGGGCAGCGTGCAGCTGCCACTCAGCCACGACACCCCAAGACGGCGCAGACGCCGACACCCGCTGCCACCACCAGCGATTTTAATTATGACAACATAGATTTAAACTTAAAATTAAGTAGATTAGAAAAAAGGGAGCTCTTCGAAACAGCGCAAAGAATGATCATTAGGCTATGCCACCCCCATGGCAACTCAGTCTGCTTTCGTACAACGGAGCAGACGGACAGAATAATCCTGAAAACAGAGAACATCCCCACGGACTCAGATAGTCTGCTAGACCTACTCCTGCAGGTTTGCGCTCGCAGAGAAGAAAAATTTGATCTCGAAAAATTATACAAAGATCACGTTAGGGCCTATGGAAGGACCTACTTCGATTTCAGTCAAACAGGAAGTAAGTGCTACGTTCACGTGAAGCATCCGATCTGAGGGTTGCTCAACTGAACGCCATGAGAAGCACACACGTCAGTCTGGAACTTCCACAGGTCCTGAATGAGCTAAACTGCGATATCCTGTGCATACAGGAGCCATCTACGAAACAAGGCCATATCACCAATATCCCCACCCACGCGATATCAATATCGGGTAAGGCAGACTGCAAGGCGTCAGTCATAATCCTCAACACAGACATTCACCCAGTTAAAATAACGGAATTATGCACAGAACACGTTGCTACAGTGGAGATTACTTACAGGGGCGATACATGGGTCGTTGCATCGATTTATGCTCAATACAGCCATTGCATTAATCCCTATGCAAATGCTATCAGAAAAATTGCACAATACGCCGGCAATAAAAAATTATTAATCTGTGTAGATATTACTGCAAAATCCACTCTATGGCACTCCAACAGAACAGATGACAGAGGACGAATAATCAATGACGTAATACATGAAAATGGACTGAACGTCATCAACGAGGAAGGACACCATCCTACATTCACAGGGCATGTCGGCTCCTCATCCAACATAGACATCACCCTTGCAAATAACGCCGCGACTACCTACATACTAGACTGGACGGTACACGACCACATTACCACGAGTGACCATAATGTTATCACACTAACTCTACAGAAGACAGCAAACAACAACACTGCAACACAACCCAGAAGACTGCTCTTTCATAGGACAGACTGGGACACAGTAAGACACAAGATACAGGAACAATCACTGCAGAACATCAGAGGCAGTGTTGACTACAGAGCACACAAGTTAACAGAAATCATTACACACATACAAAACACCTGCATCCCCACATCACGCAAGACAAAACAGCAGACCAGCCCTTGGACAGCACACCTAACACAACTCAAGCAGGACACCAGACGTAGACGCAGACTCTACCAAAGGGCAATCTCAGACAGAGAAAGACAAGTAAGACTACATGAATACCGGCTTGCCAAGGACAGATACAAACAAGAACTAAATAAGACTAGAAAAGACCAATGGAATGACTACGTAGCAAGACAAACACAACTTAACATATGGGGGGAACCTTACAAGATCGTGACCGAAAAAATCAAGAGCCCACTGGTTCTGGGAACGCTACGACAGGATGACGGGGTGATGACTAAAGGATGGAGAGGCACAGCGGAGTACCTGCTAGGCAAACTCCTTCCTGACGACATCGCCACCACAGACACGCCTGAACAAGCAGCATTGAGACGAGAACTTACCACAGCCTACACCACACCAACCGTCACCTGTCCGTTTGCGCAGGAAGAGGTGGCGATAGCGATCTCAGAACTTAAAAATAAGAAAGCGCCTGGACCAGATGGTATCCACTCTGAGGTACTAAAACAGATAGCACCGCAGATCACCCCATACCTCACAACACTGCTGAACGACGCATTAAGGCTAGGCCGTGTTCCTGCAGTGTGGAAAGCCTCTAGGGCGGTCATCATCAAAAAAGCACCAGACAAAGACCCCTCAGAACCCAAATCATACAGACCCATACGCCTCATCAACACACTCGCTAAAACACAAGAAAAACTCCTTTGCAAAAGATTACAAACACATCGCACACTTCGGGGACTGACACCACACCAATATGGCTTTCGGGAAGGAAAGTCTATTGACGATGCAATCAACAAAGCACTTCAAATTGTACACAACACACCTACAAAGTACACACTAGCCATTATGATTGACATCTCGGGTGCATTTGACAATCTATGGTGGCCGGCCCTCTTCAAGAGGGTCAGACACCTGCAGGTACCGGAATCCCTGTACAACAGTCTTGTAGACTACTGCAGGGCCAGAACAGTCGCTTGGCACATGGACGACAAGAAAGTAATCAAACGCATTACCAAAGGTTGTCCACAAGGATCGATCTGCGGCCCCATCTTCTGGGACATAATGTTAGAACCGATCCTAGAATTACTTGAGGAGCACAATGCGACAGATGGAGTTGTCGCTTACGCTGACGACCTGCTTGTGGCAGTGTCAGCAAACAACCGTGCCCAGCTAGAAGACAGAGCTAATGATACACTCAAAACAATTACACAATGGTGCACAGACAACAAGCTCAAGGTAGCAGAAAATAAAACAACTTACACACTACTAAAGGGCATCCTGCATAGGAACCCAGCAGTCAAAATCGGGGACACAAACATTAAAAGATCAAAAGTAACACGCTACCTTGGAGTCTACATAGACGAACGGTTGAACTTCCACGAACACATACGAATATCCACGGACAAAGCAGAAAAAATACTGCACAAACTGGCAAGGCTAAACTCGAAACAATACAGACTACCACTGTCAGTCATACGAACATATCATTGCGCTCTCTTCGAGTCGGTACTATGTTTTGCTGCCAGCACGTGGGCCCATAGACTCAGCCTATCCACTAACAGAACCGCCGTACGGCGGGGGCAAAGAAGCATTCTGCTTCGACTAACAGGGGCCTTCAACACAACCTCAGTCGACGCACTTTGCGTCGTGATGGGAATCTTCCCAATAGACGTAACCATAAGATACCGTGCGGCAAGGTACTGGCTAAAGATGGGGAAACTAGACCAGGTTCGGCAGATCACTGGTGTACCATATGCTACATCACGTCAACTCAAAGCATGGCGAGTGGATACCTGGCAGAGCGAGTGGGCTAACAGCGATAAGGGCCGACGAGTCTATAGCTTCTTCCCTGACATCAAAGAACGATTAAGACTGAAGCATATCGATCCTAGCCGCGGTATGGTACATTTTCTGACAGGCCACGGCCCTTATCCCACGCACCTGAGCCGCATGAGTCTGCAGCAGACTACCAGATGCACATGTGGGGAAGAAGGCTCCCCAGAACACACTGTCCTATTCTGCGGGCAACGCACAAACATTAGATACACACTACACATTACCCGGCAGAATACCCAAGATGAAATATACACCATTCTACGAGACCCAGACCTATGTGACAAACTTAATACACAAACTGACGAAATATCCAGGTCCCTGTATACCGAATATCTAAACAATAGACCATTCAGAAGGCAAGGCCGGGGACGCAGACCACAGAGTGCCCATGAGATGGATAGCAGTACAAACACCTCGGGCGAAGACACAGATGTTGAGATGAGCCATGTCGACGACCCATTGTGGCAACCTGCGTATGAGTAGTCTAGGTACCTGAACAACACTAAAGAACACACACATGCACACAAAATCACAAATGAGTAATAGTCAAAAGCCAGGCACTTACCCCAGGGACCTACGCATCCTGGCGAGAAGCAACACCCAGCCTGGATGGAAGGATCTTAATTGTGGTTCCCTTAGCTGGGCCCAACACGACGGATACTTAACGTAGATCGGGGAAAACCACCGTCCAGGCTGAGTTGCCGCGTAACCAGGAGGCGGGAACTGGTCTTACATGCACATGTACACACATACACACACACGCACATAGCACATATATACAAGAACACACACAAGAGGATATGCAGTCAAAGGGGACATGACACCTGTAAACAAGGGTTAACTCCAAGATAGGCACCTACCATACGAACCTACGCCTCCCGACGAGAGGCAACACTGGGCCTGGATGGAAGGATCTTAATTGTGGTTCCCCTTAGCTGGGCCCAACCCGACAGATACACAATGTAGATCGGGGAAAACCACCGTCCAGGCTGAGTTGCCATATAGCCGGGAGGTGCCAATCATTCATCAAGCGAGAACTTGTCTGACAAGCACACATACACACCCACAACCACACATAATGACACAAACACAGACCTAAACAAATTCAATAAAATCACTCCATCACATCTAGACTAGTTAATATTTAATTTTGCACTATGTAAGTAGTAATAAGCTAATGAAGTATACAAGTACATATGTGAACTGTGAGTGGCGGCCAGCGTCTTGAAGGTCATTCCAAGACCCTGACCGCAACCCACGCATAGGTGGTGGTAATTTCTCTATCCTTTTCTTTCCTATCTTTCTGTTTACTCCTTCTTAAATTCAAAATGAAATTGTTTTCCATTTCCGTATTATTTATATTATTTGTAATGTATCTAAAAGCTGCACAACGAACAAAAACGAACAAATAACGTAAAAGCCCGCCTCCACGTGGCAAGACTTGGGCAACAGTGTGAGTGGGATCGGGAACAGGGGAGGTAACTCACATGACCACTCCTGGGCCCGAGCCCAGTCACAGTGGCTAAGAGGCTTAATA
Organism: Schistocerca serialis cubense; assembly: GCF_023864345.2. Classification (NCBI taxonomy): domain Eukaryota; kingdom Metazoa; phylum Arthropoda; class Insecta; order Orthoptera; family Acrididae; genus Schistocerca; species Schistocerca serialis. Next base: position 383,382,981 of record NC_064639.1, read on the forward strand.
CGACCCACCATAAGCAATTAGAAGGTGGGTCAATAAATAAAGAGCAGCAAGTGCAAGTGTTAAAGACTGCGATGGAGCTCCGTATGCCACGGCAAACTGGCTGACACTGACGGCGGCGGTGCACAAATGCTGCGCAGCTAGCGCCATTCGACGGCCAACACCGCGGTTCCTGGTGTGTCCGCTGTGCCGTGCGTGTGATCATTGCTTGTACAGCCCTCTCGCAGTGTCCGGAGCAAGTATGGTGGGTCTGACACACCGGTGTCAATGTGTTCTTTTTTCCATTTCCAGGAGTGTATATTTTTCCGCTTATATGTATATACTCTCAAATCACCCATTATAACATATATGGTGCTTCCCTTTGACGTGTAATGGTGTATATGTATCAATAGTTACATATGCTACGATACTATAGCATGAAATATTAGTTTCCCAACAAATGGTAGTAAAAGCGTATAATACTGAATATTTCACTTATTCCTAGCGTACAAAGTAATTTTAAAATTATTCAAGACAAATTTTTATTGCTTTACAACCAATATCTGATTAAGGTTTAACATAAAGGCAATAACATCAGAAACATTTACATTATCTTTAGAATTCCGTCATTACCTGTAATTGTCATAAATCTCTTAAAGAATTTACACATGCAAAATACATCCATTAAATTGAAACTATGGTGAAAACTCAAACGGAAGTCACCTAGACATTAATTTCATTTATAGAACTTTCTGGATGCTCCTAGAACTGTACACAAAATACGTTTTATCCTTTTTTTCACCAAATCCGTCACTCCTGCTGCGACTCAGACGACGAATAGTTCGTGAAAGTCTTTGACTGGCTAGCTGTAGCTATGGAGACAATGTGTGATTTCGTTATTTGTTTGATTTCTGGGGTGAGGTGGGTGGGTGTGAGGGGGGGGGGGGGGGGAGGGGGGACGGCGTATAGGACCAAACAGCGACGTCATCAGTCCAATGGGATTAGGGAAGGATGGCGAAGGAAGTCGACCGGTCGACCGTGCCCTTACAAAGAAACAATCTCGACATTTGTCCGAAGCGATTAAAGGAAATCACGGATGGCTGGAAGCGGATTTGAACTGTTATCCTCCATAAAACGAGTGCAGTGTGCAACCACTGCGCCACCTCGCTTGGTGAAAATTTGTTCTGTACTAGTTTGTGATTCCCTGTGGGACGTGACAGTGTTTGTGACTGTGTGGTAATTAAATATTGGTTGGGAATGAAACTTCAAAATCTGGATACAAATTGTTATGCTTCAGCCATATCATTTCCACCACCCAGGAGCTAATGAGCTGCATTAAAAATACGCAATTATCGTCACCAAGGACCCTGACTCCATCTGCAAGTTAAATAAATAATTAATAATACGTGTGAAGCTTCCTTTCTTGAATTTAGTCTATGTACATTGCATATCAAGTGGTTTACACTTAGAAGCAATGCTACTTAAAATTATTTTGGCAACGTTAAAAATTAAGGCACAATTTTATAAGCTGTCGAAGCTGCCTTGACGGATCTGTTAGGCAACCCTAGAGTGTTACAGGGTTGCACAAAGAAGTGCACTGATCAAAAGGCGTAACTTTTAAAGTTACGAGGGTTTCTAAGAACATATTACGTATTGTGGCTTATTTCCCTTTAAGTATATATTGTAAGATGGCAAGAACTATGCCTCTTACATGAAGTCATTAAAGATCACCTAACTCACGTTGAGCAAACAGTAGGGCTGAACAAAAATGACTGACAAGGCACAATGCATCTTGTAGAGGGTATAGTATGGACGTATTGGGATAATTAATGTCGGGTGATGATTATAAAGTAATTCAAACGACATGAAAACTTTGTGGAAACGCGTTGATTTACTGGAGGCTAGTTTACCCCAGGGAAGTATTCGAGTTGACCACAGCGCGCGGCTGGGGAACGGCGAAGGGAAGCAACAATAGGCAGCTTAGGGCAGCTCAAACTCTTGAGGAAGCAGTAACGGGGCGCGGCCTCCAGCTGCCTTAAGATGACAGTGAGTGGGTGGTTGACCCCACGCTGGTGTACCGGGAAGCAGTCGGAAAACTTGTACGCCTGTTGATAAATGTCCGTCGTCCCGTTTTCAGTGAAACATGCGAGAAAGCTATGAGTGAATAGATGAGCGCAGCCTTGCATCACCATGAGGTCGGCTGAAGTCCGCACAATGACACCGCTCCGCCATGCTGAATTCGGTGATATTGCACCCGCTCTGGCCACTGATTAATTTGTTGGATCACGTCGGCAAAGTTTCCACAAGGGTTCCATGTTCCGTGCATTGCAGAATACTTCTCGCACTTTGCATTACACCTGGGTCAGTCGATAAGAATTACTTTTGATTTATCGCGCTTTACTCCACGCAAACGCAATTTATTACCAC